>NW_022990105.1:0-26583 GCF_902827175.1 Gymnodraco acuticeps | reverse complement strand
GGTACTAGATCCTGGTGCTAGACTCCTGGTACTAGGGTCCTGGTACTAGACTCCTGGTGCTAGACTCCTGGTACTAGACTCCTGGTACTAGATTCCTGGTGCTAGACTCCTGGTACTAGACTCCTGGTACTAGACTCCTGGTGCTAGACTCCTGGTACTAGACTCCTGGTACTAGATTCCTGGTGCTAGACTCCTGGTACTAGACTCCTGGTAATAGACTCCTGGTGCTAGACTCTTAGACTCCTGGTACTAGACTCCTGGTGCTAGACTCTTAGACTCCTGGTACTAGACTCCTGGTGCTAGACTCCTGGTGCTAGACTCCTGGTACTAGACTGCTGGTGCTAGACTCCTGGTACTAGACTCCTGGTACTAGACTCCTGGTGCTAGACTCCTGGTACTAGACTGCTGGTGCTAGACTCCTGGTACTAGACTCCTGGTACTAGACTCCTGGTGCTAGACTCCTGGTACTAGACTCCTGGTGCTAGACTCCTGGTACTAGACTCTTAGACTCCTGGTACTAGACTCCTGGTGCTAGACTCCTGGTGCTAGACTCCTGGTACTAGACTCCTGGTGCTAGACTCCTGGTACTAGACTCCTGGTTACTAGACTCCTGGTGCTAGACTCCTGGCGCTAGACTCCTGGTGCTAGACTCCTGGCGCTAGACTCCTGGTGCTAGACTCCTGGTGCTAGACTCCTGGTTCTAGACTCCTGGTGCTAGACTCCTGGTTCTAGACTCCTGGTGCTAGACTCCTGGTACTAGACTGCTGGTGCTAGACTCCTGGTACTAGACTCCTGGTGCTAGATTCCTGGTACTAGACTCCTGGTGCTAGACTCCTGGTTCTAGACTCCTGGTACTAGACTCCTGGTTCTAGACTCCTGGTTCTAGACTCCTGGTACTAGACTCCTGGTGCTAGACTCCTGGTTCTAGACTCCTGGTTCTAGACTCCTGGTACTAGACTCCCAATTATATTCTAGATCATTTTAAACTCTTGTCCACGCTGTTACAGTTCATGTGCAGTGAAGTGTCTGTCCTCAGTATCACAATAATCAAGATATCACAATATTAAACTGTTGTAATGATTTTCCTTCAGTACAATAAACAGCTGTCTGTAATCATGTCGTTAATTATTGGTTTACATTTGAATCAGGGTCACCTTATAGTGTAGTGTGCAGATCCTGTATCAAAACTGTCAGTCATCTCTGCACCGAGTCTCCAGTCACAAGGTACAAAATACACGACAATGTAATCAATCAATAAAAACAGAACAACAGAGGACGTGTGATCTGTGACGTGTTCCCGGTGGAGATGCCAGGAGGAAGAGAGATGTTTGCACCTTTGCAAAGTTGTGTTCTCCTTCAGGGGGAGTCAGAGAGTAAGCCTGCCCTCTGCTGGTGGATCTGGGACCTGCAGGTCAGGAGAGACACCACATACTAATAAACTAAACTTTATCATCTGTATTTAAATCAAACATTAAACCCAGAACTAGGTCAGTTTATTTTGGTATTTAAAACAGAAGAACCAAATAAACAATAATGTTTTACCTTTGGAGAAAACTTTGTATCACTTTATTACTTAATTACTTTACTACAGAGAGTAATATAGAAACAGTTGTCAAAGCAACGGCCAAAGTACATAGAGTACCAGTGAGATACACACACGTTTATATAAATACACAATCCTCTGCCTGTGTCCTGAATGTAATATAATCAAAGTGTTTCAATATAAATACACATAATGAAATACATCGATACATCAGATCCCATCGCATACGGGACTCTTTAAACTCAGTGGAACATTTCATACGAGGAATTTATAAATAGAAAATCTGTATTTTCATGATATAACTTTTGAATTCAGATGTTTATCAAATTTATTTTCCTTTTTTATTCAAATCTATGTTTTAAAATATATAAAATAAAACCATTTAAAAAATCGACTTGCTTTTTTATTCAGAAAAAGTATAAAAATAATAATAATAATAATAGAAATTAAATTAAGAATTATACAATCTAATGAAAAAAGTAAATTGACATTTAAAATGTAAACGGTAATTTACCTTTTTCATTTCAGAAAAATGTAAAGTGAAATAAAATAATATTTAAAGAAATAAATCGAAGACACACAATAATGATAATAATGAAGAGGGCACCAAACTGAGGATGAGGAAAGTAGAGACCCTCAGACGCCCCTTTCTCACCAACGCGGTTCCAGGGCCGGATCGGAGCTAGAGCCACACCGCAGTGGACCCGCCTCTAAGCACTGAAAACCGGTTCTTACCGGCTCATGGGCGGTGTGAACAACACGGCAAGAGGAGCTAGAACGGGAGCTGCGTTGGTGTGAAAGGGGCAAGACAGCTGATGGAGGAGAGAGGATGAGCTCCTTCAGGTTGAGATGGAGGAAAGAGGAGGAGCATCAGATGGAGAGGAAGTTAGAAGAGGAGACGGAGGAGGAAGCTGGATCACCTCCTCTGAGGCTTCTCTTCTTTGTTTTATCCAGAAACGAACCTGAATTATTATTTTTTTTAAATACCACCTGCGAATCACTTTATTGCGGGTCACCCGCCCGATGCAGGACTCTGCTGTGTAAACATACAGTGACGACCCCTCCACACCACTAGGCGTTCCGGTCTCTCTCTCCCCTTGTTTGCAGGTTCCAGTGTGTGGGAGGATAATGGACTGACGAGCTGCACCTGGGCAGCTGCTATAAGACGGCCCATCGTGTTTCGGGAGGCTCTCTCATTCCTCTCACACACTCCCCGCGTGAGCCTCGTGTCGCGGCTGTCTCTTTGGTGTCCACTAAATAAAGGATTGTTATACTTTCAGACCCCTCGTCCTCCCTCTCCCTCTCTGGTCCTGATCCTCCCAGCTTTTTGTTGCAGCCCAAGAGCCGGGTTGTAACAGTATGTACTGCTACACTTTGGTTACTTTTAATTTATGTTTTAATGACCACTGAATTTCATAAATAAAACAACCCATGGTATGAAATAGAAAATATACTTCTTGGTGTTTTTATATTTCAATTCACGTTCAATTCCAGTATTTAGTTTTGGTTGATTTTTTTAAATGTGTTAATTTCATACAAACTAGTCCAACCTTTTCCCCCCAGATCGTCCCTGCTAGAGAGGTGGTACTTTCCTGGGTGAAAAAGGTTCCAATTTCTGATTGGCTGGGCGAATTGCAAACCACGGCCCGTAAAACTCAGAAACATTTTGTGAAACCGCCATTTTATTTGCTCGCATTAGCATTATTAGCATTATTAGCTTTAGCCCCGCGCACCAACGGAGAGAGACTAACTTATGGAAACAAAATAAAACATGGGAGCGGAGTGATGATCAGCAGCTTCTGCTGAAGCCAGTCCCCAACTCTCGGGGACTTCGGGTGGCGTCGTTTTACAACACAAACATTTAAAACCTCACTTTAGTAAAAATGCGTAATTTTTATCTCCAAAACTTTGGTAAAACCCTCCAAAGAAATTTCCCTGCCAGCGTTTTACTAACAAATAGTTTATTTTAAGGCTGTCAAGTTAACGCGTTAACGCAAAAAATTAACGCCACTAATTATTTTAACGCGATTAACGCATGTGTATTTTTTGTCCTCGGCCGCCCGGTAGTTTCAGAGTGCATCGAGTTTAAAATACCATCTACAAGCTGATGCTGACAGCCCCGCTCCTGCCGCCCGCTTGTGGCAGACCACACTTCCACGCTCACCGGCAGGCACCGACTGGCCATCGGGAGGACCGGGAGGGTGTGTGTATGTGTGGCCCGAGCGAGCGAGAGAGAGACCTTACGTGTATTGTTGTTGTTAGCATCTGGTGCTAGCTAGCTGCGCTAACGGATATAAGGAGCTGTTTAAATGAAAACAGAGGAGCGACATTTCGCCACAACTGCGCCGAGCACTTGACTTTATGCAGGAAGCCAGACAGTGGGACATTGTACGAGAAGTCAGCACACTCAGCACGGATAGTGCAACATGATTGCAGCGTCCAGGCAGCTCCCGTTCGAGCATATGCCTGAGTTGCACATAGCTCCAACGATCCATCAGTGTTTGTAGCCTTTATTTAACCAGGTGAAGCCCCTTGATATCAACAGATCTCTTTTTCAAGGGTGACCTGCAGGACATTACTTACTCATGTAACATAGAAACAACAGAACAACAACAAGGACATACAACATAATGTACAGGGTACAGTTTACAAACTCTATTCACAGAGACAGGTACCATGAGTATCAAACAGCATGTCACCCAGCCGAGTTTCAAAGTGATGCAGGGGAACCAAAGTGCTCAGTTTGAAACATGTTTGCAGACTGTTCCAAGTTAGTGGAGCTGCACAACTAAAAGCTTTCTTCCCTAAGACAGTCCTAGCACTTGGCACATTTAATAAAACATGAGATCTCAGGCAATATGTACTTTCAATTTGTGGAGAGATCAGAGAGCAGATATAACGACTCGCTGCACCCTCGCTGCGAGGGGGACCCAAGTTCCCATCAGCAAAAACACGTGGGTTTGCTATCCTGGCTCCAAGATGGTGGAATGAGCTCCCCATTGACATCAGGACAGCAGAAAGCTTGCACATCTTCCGGCGCAGACTGAAAACTCATCTCTTTCGACTCCACTTCGAGCGATAGAACTATTAACAAAGCACTTATACTAATAAAGGACTGGCTTATCTAAAGCCAGTTGAGTAGCACTTGAAATGTTTGGCTCTATGAAACCTGATGTACTTTATGATTCTGTTTTCTTCAAGGTTGTGTCTTCCTGGTCGAACGCACTTATTGTAAGTCGCTTTGGATAAAAGCGTCAGCTAAATGCAATGTAATGTAATATAAAAAGGTAGTTAACCCAACATGGCTTTGTAAATGAACACGTACCAGTGACTGAGCCTCCGTACAGTTAGTGAAGGCAGACCTCCCTTGGCATACAGGGTACAGTGATTAGTAAGTGCTTTACAGTTAGTAACACATCTCAGTGCATTCATATAGATCGACACACACACAACACACACACACACACCACACACACACACACACACACACACACACACACACACACACACACACACACACACGCACACACACACACACACACACACACACACACCACACACACTGTATTGTATTATTGTATGAGAGAGGTTCCAGGTTGAATTAAGGCGGATATTTATAATGTTCAGAGGTTGTTGTTTAATATTCAGGAGAATATTTCTCATTGTTCAAATGATAATAAACAAACATTTGCATAAAGCATATTTGTCCACTCATATGTTGATAAGAGTATTAAAAACTTGAAAGATATCCCTCTAAGGAACATTTAGAACGAATAAAAAATGTGCGATTATTTTGCGATTAATTATTTGAATCGACTGACAGCCCAAGTTTATTCATCTGGAAAGGTAGGAACCTTTCTCAACCCACTAACGGACTAAACAAGCTCATCAAAACTCACAGGAATGTTCAGTATATCTGAAATAAAGCCACACATCAACATAATGATTGTTCCTCCAGCAGCAGCAGGGAGATAAACAGAGTCATAAAGGGTGATGATTAGTGATGAATGATTAACAGCTGATAGAGTCAGAGGCCGCTAGAGCCAGAGGCCGCTAGAGGCCGCCAGAGGCCGCCAGAGGCCGCCAGAGGCCGCCAGAGGCCGCCAGAGGCCGCCAGAGGCCGCCAGAGGCCGCCAGAGGCCGCCAGAGGCCGCCAGAGGCCGCCAGAGGCCGCCAGAGGCCGCTAGAGCCAGAGTCCGCCAGAGGCCGCTAGAGCCAGAGGCCGATAGAGCCAGAGGCCGATAGAGCCAGAGGCCGCTAGAGCCAGAGGCCGCTAGAGCCAGAGGCCGATAGAGCCAGAGGCCGATAGAGCCAGAGGCCGCTAGAGCCAGAGGCCGATAGAGCCAGAGGCCGATAGAGCCAGAGGCCGCTAGAGCCAGAGGCCGCTAGAGCCAGAGGCCGCTAGAGCCAGAGGCCGCTAGAGCCAGAGGCCGATAGAGCCAGAGGCCGATAGAGCCAGAGGCCGATAGAGCCAGAGGCCGCTAGAGCCAGAGGCCGCTAGAGCCAGAGGCCGATAGAGCCAGAGGCCGCTAGAGCCAGAGGCCGCTAGAGCCAGAGGCCGATAGAGCCAGAGGCCGATAGAGCCAGAGGCCGATAGAGCCAGAGGCTGATTAAGTTCTACATTATTCAATTAAAATAAAGAAGTAAACACAATAAGTGTGGCTGATATTGAGTCAGAAAAGTTGATAAACGCTGTGAGAATGAATCTGTGGAGAGCATTCACTCGCGATCTCAAGTCGTCTAACAAACGTTTAGGGAGCTCTATAGAGGACTATGGACGTCCCGGAAAGTTGAAAATGTACGCTAAGGGCCCCCCCTTGCGTTGAAAAAGCCGACACAGGGGACCTTGACATAACGTCAACATAGCCGAGCTGGGAGTGAGGATGTGTTGGCTGTTCAGCTTAGTGCATCAGTGCATGAGAAGCGAAGTGAAGAAGGCACTCAGACGGCTATTATTTTTCATCTCACCTGGACGCAAGAATTTATTTTACATCATGGCGATCTGGAATGAAGAAACCGAAGACCATCACACTTCCTGCATGAGGTGGACAATAGCTTCTTCAAGTATTCACGGACAGGACCCTGGACGATGTGGCAATTATTTTTGTGTTTTGTATTTTAGTCGATTGTTTACATTGTACAGTTTTACATTTGATAATAAACCACTTTTTACCGCTACTGCAAAACACAAAACTTTATTTCGTACCTTCAAACTACACCATTAGAATGAGGATAATGAGGATCGTCAGTGTGTGTCGTCAGTGTCTGTCGTCAGTGTGTGTCGTCAGTGTGTCGTCAGTGTGTCGTCAGTGTGTGTCGTCAGTGTGTGTCGTCAGTGTGTCGTCAGTGTGTGTCGTCAGTGTGTGTCGTCAGTGTGTGTCGTCAGTGTCTGTCGTCAGTGCGTGTCGTCAGTGTGTGTTCCTCCTGTCTCTGCTGGAAAGCACAGAGACAGGAGGATCAATGACATCACACACTTTAACATTTAGCACAGAAACACTGTTACTCATTAGCTTCTCTAAACTCTGTCTTTAACCGGTCACACAATAATGTTCATCTATGATCGTTTATTCACTGAGAATCTCTGCTTTAAAGAGTCCTCTCCTGCTGATGTTCAGGTGTATATCAGTATGTAGTGTCTCTACTTTAAAGAGTCCTCTCCTGCTGATGTTCAGGTGTATATCAGTATGTAGTGTCTCTACTTTAAAGAGTCCTCTCCTGCTGATGTTCAGGTGTATATCAGTAATGTAGTGTCTCTACTTTAAAGAGTCCTCTCCTGCTGATGTTCAGGTGTATATCAGTATGTAGTGTCCTCTACTTTAAAGAGTCCTCTCTGCTGATGTATCAGGTAGGTATCATCAGTATGTAGTGTCTCTACTTTAAAGAGTCCTCTCCTGATGATGTTCAGGTGTATATCAGTATGTAGTGTCTCTACTTTAAAGAGTCCTCTCCTGCTGATGTTCAGGTGTATATCAGTATGTAGTGTCTCTACTTTAAAGAGTCCTCTCCTCGCTGATGTTCAGGTGTATATCAGTCTGTAGTGTCTCTACTTTAAAGAGTCCTCTCCTGCTGATGATCAGGTGTATATCAGTTTGTAGTGTCTCTACTTTAAAGAGTCCTCTCCTTGCTGATGTTCAGGTGTATATCAGTATGTAGTTGTCTCTACTTTAAAGAGTCCTCTCCTGATGATGTTCAGGTGTATATCAGTATGTAGTGTCTCTACTTTAAAGAGTCCTCTCTGCTGATGATCAGGTGTATATCAGTATGTAGTGTCTCTACTTTAAAGAGTCCTCTCCTGCTGATGATCAGGTGTATATCAGTATGTAGTGTCTCTACTTAAAGAGTCCTCTCTGCTGATGTTCAGGTGTATATCAGTATGTAGTGTCTCTACTTTAAAGAGTCCTCTCCTGCTGATGTTCAGGTGTATATCAGTATGTAGTGTCTCTACTTTAAAGAGTCTTCTCCTGCTGATGTTCAGGTGTATATCAGTATGTAGGTCTCTACTTTAAAGAGTCCTCTCCTGCTGATGATCAGGTGTATATCAGTATGTAGTGTCTCTACTTTAAAGAGTCCTCTCCTGCTGATGTTCAGGTGTATATCAGTATGTAGTGTCTCTACTTTTAAAGAGTCCTCTCCTGCTGATGTTCAGGTGTATATCAGTATGTAGTGTCTCTACTTTAAAGAGTCTTCTCCTGCTGATGTTCAGGTGTATATCAGTATGTAGTGTCTCTACTTTAAAGAGTCCTCTCCTGCTGATGTTCAGGTGTATATCAGTATGTAGTGTCTCTACTTTAAAGAGTCCTCTCCTGCTGATGTTCAGGTGTATATCAGTATGTGGAGTCTCTACTTTAAAGAGTCCTCTCCTGCTGATGTTCAGGTGTATATCAGTATGTAGTGTCTCTACTTTAAAAAGTCCTCTCCTGCTGATGTTCAGGTGTATATCAGTATGTGGTTGTCTCTACTTTAAAGAGTCCTCTCCTGCTGATGTTCAGGTGTATATCAGTATGTAGTGTCTCTACTTTAAAGAGTCCTCTCCTGCTGATGTTCAGGTGTATATCAGTATGTAGTGTCTCTACTTTAAAGAGTCCTCTCCTGCTGATGTTCAGGTGTATATCAGTATGTAGAGTCTCTACTTTAAAGAGTCCTCTCCTGCTGATGTTCAGGTGTATATCAGTATGTAGAGTCTCTACTTTAAAGAGTCCTCTCCTGCTGATGTTCAGGTGTATATCAGTATGTAGTGTCTCTACTTTAAAGAGTCCTCTCCTGCTGATGTTCAGGTGTGTATCAGTATGTAGTGTCTCTACTTTAAGAGTTCTCTCCTGCTGATGTTCAGGTGTATATCAGTATGTAGTGTCTCTACTTTAAAGAGTCCTCTCCTGCTGATGTTCAGGTGTATATCAGTATGTAGTGTCTCTACTTTAAAGAGTCCTCTCCTGCTGATGTTCAGGTGTATATCAGTATGTAGTGTCTCTACTTTAAAGAGTCCTCTCCTGCTGATGATTCAGGTGTATATCAGTATGTAGTGTCTCTACTTTAAAGAGTCCTCTCCTGCTGATGTTCAGGTGTATATCAGTATGTAGTGTCTTACTTTAAAGAGTCCTCTCCTGCTGATGTTCAGGTGTATATCAGTATGTAGTGTCTCTACTTTAAAGAGTCCTCTCCTGCTGATGTTCAGGTGTATATCAGTATGTAGTGTCTCTACTTTAAAGAGTCCTCTCCTGCTGATGTTCAGGTGTATATCAGTATGTAGTGTCTCTACTTTAAAGAGTCCTCTCCTGCTGATGTTCAGGTGTATATCAGTATGTAGTGTCTCTACTTTAAAGAGTCCTCTCCTGCTGATGATCAGGTGTATATCAGTATGTAGTGTCTCTACTTTAAAGAGTCCTCTCCTGCTGATGTTCAGGTGTATATCAGTATGTAGTGTCTCTACTTTAAAGAGTCCTCTCCTGCTGATGTTCAGGTGTATATCAGTATGTAGTGTCTCTACTTTAAAGAGTCTTCTCCTGCTGATGTTCAGGTGTATATCAGTATGTAGTGTCTCTACTTTAAAGAGTCCTCTCCTGCTGATGTTCAGGTGTATATCAGTATGTAGTGTCTCTACTTTAAAGAGTCCTCTCCTGCTGATGTTCAGGTGTATATCAGTATGTGGAGTCTCTACTTTAAAGAGTCCTCTCCTGCTGATGTTCAGGTGTATATCAGTATGTAGTGTCTCCTACTTTAAAGAGTCCTCTCCTGCTGATGTTTCAGGTGTATATCAGTATGTAGTGTCTCTACTTTAAAGAGTCCTCTTCCTGCTGATGTTCAGGTGTATATCAGTATGTAGTGTCTCTACTTTAAAAGTCCTCTCCTGCTGATGTTCAGGTGTATATCAGTATGTGGTTTGTCTCTACTTTTAAAGAGTCCTCTCCTGCTGATGCTCAGGTGTATATCAGTATGTAGTGTCTCTACTTTAAAGAGTCCTCTCCTGCTGATGTTCAGGTGTATATCAGTATGTAGTGTCTCTACTTTAAAGAGTCCTCTCCTGCTGATGTTCAGGTTGTATATCAGTATGTAGAGTCTCTACTTTAAAGAGTCCTCTCCTGCTGATGTTCAGGTGTATATCAGTATGTAGAGTCTCTACTTTAAAGAGTCCTCTCCTGCTGATGTTCAGGTGTATATCAGTATGTAGTGTCTCTACTTTAAAGAGTCCTCTCCTGCTGATGTTCAGGTGTGTATCAGTATGTAGTGTCTCTACTTTAAAGAGTTCTCTCCTGCTGATGTTCAGGTGTATATCAGTATGTTGGGTCTCTACTTTAAAGAGTCCTCTCCTGCTGATGTTCAGGTGTATATCAGTATGTAGTGTCTCTACTTTAAAGAGTCCTCTCCTACTGATGTTCAGGTGTATATCAGTATGTAGTGTCTCTACTTTAAAGAGTCCTCTCCTGCTGATGTTCAGGTGTATATCAGTATGTAGTGTCTCTACTTTAAAGAGTCCTCTCCTACTGATGTTCAGGTGTATATCAGTATGTAGTGTCTCTAATTTAAAGAGTCCTCTCCTGGTGATGTTCAGGTGTATATCAGTATGTAGTGTCTCTACTTTAAAGAGTCCTCTCCTGCTGATGTTCAGGTGTATATCAGTATGTAGTGTCTCTACTTTAAAGAGTCCTCTCCTGCTGATGTTCAGGTGTATATCAGTATGTAGTGTCTCTACTTTAAAGAGTCCTCTCCTGCTGATGTTCAGGTGTATATCAGTATGTAGTGTCTCTACTTTAAAGAGTCCTCTCCTGCTGATGTTCAGGTGTATATCAGTATGTAGTGTCTCTACTTTAAAGAGTCCTCTCCTGCTGATGTTCAGGTGTATATCAGTATGTAGTGTCTCTACTTTAAAGAGTCCTCTCCTGCTGATGTTCAGGTGTATATCAGTATGTAGTGTCTCTACTTTAAAGAGTCCTCTCCTGCTGATGTTCAGGTGTATATCAGTATGTGGAGTCTCTACTTTAAAGAGTCCTCTCCTGCTGATGTTCAGGTGTATATCAGTATGTAGTGTCTCTACTTTAAAGAGTCCTCTCCTGCTGATGTTCAGGTGTATATCAGTATGTAGTGTCTCTACTTTAAAGAGTCCTCTCCTGCTGATGTTCAGGTGTATATCAGTATGTAGTGTCTCTACTTTAAAGAGTCCTCTCCTGCTGATGTTCAGGTGTATATCAGTATGTAGTGTCTCTACTTTAAAGAGTCCTCTCCTGCTGATGTTCAGGTGTATATCAGTATGTAGTGTACTTTAAAGAGTCCTGCTAATGGAACTGTTCAGTGTTTCTGAACCCTGTGACCTGCTGTTAGTGGAACTGTTTTATGGCTCTTTAACAGATTACAGGTTTGAGTCTGCATGGCTCCTCTCGTATCTCCGCTGTAAACTCACATGAAGAGCAATAAGTGTGGGTGTGTTGTAAACGCATGTTATTGGCAGATAGAGAGTTTATTGAAAACACAGCTGTTTACGCTCGTTGTGTTTGATTGTGTTTTACAGCTGGTTACAAACAGGAACAAGAAAGAGTCAAAGACAGCATTTTGACCAGACCTTCAGTTTATAAACATCAACGACCCAGATTTTCACAGTAAATATTCAACAATATTAGCAAAAATACAACCTAACAATTCTCTAAAACACGTCAACTGAATATTAATAAAATGCACAAATACTAATAATGAAGATTGACTCGAGATTGAAAAGTAAAAAGTAATATATTTGATTTGAAATCAACATTTCTGCCAGGATTATTACATGAAGGAGCAGAGCTGCAGCCACGTGTAGGGTTAACCCTATCCCTAACCCAGAGCTGCAGCCACGTGTAGGGTTAACCCTATCCCTAACCCAGAGCTGCAGCCACGTGTAGGGTTAACCCTATCCCTAACCCAGAGCTGCAGCCACGTGTAGGGTTAACCCTATCCCTAACCCAGAGCTGCAGCCACGTGTAGGGTTAACCCTATCCCTAACCCAGAGCTGCAGCCACGTGTAGGGTTAACCCTAACCCAGAGCTGCAGCCACGTGTAGGGTTAACCCTAACCCTAACCCAGAGCTGCAGCCACGTGTAGGGTTAACCCTAACCCTAACCCAGAGCTGCAGCCACGTGGGATTTTATGAGTTCAGAGAAAAAAGTCAGAATTCTGAGATTTTCTGAAAAAATCTAAATTCCCACAAACATTTTTTTAATATATATATATTATGAAATAGAAAGTGAATTACCTTTGACTCAGAATCTCCAGTTTCAGATACAAAATATTTTTCACACAAAAAGATGTGAATTTCTTTCTTTCTTTTTACTTTTTCAGAAATACATGTTGCTGTTTTTCTCAGGAATAAAAAACCCACTGTTGATCAGATCTGGAAATGTTTTCCTGATGTTCTGTTATAAATTATTCCTGATATAAACCATGTCTCTCCAGCAGCTCAGAGGTATGTTTCCCTCCAGCAGGGGGCGCCTCTCTGTTTCACCCGAGCCTCGGTTCTCCTGCCGCTACAGAAACACCTGAAGCGGCAGGAGCTCCGCACACTGGGTGTAAATCATAAAGCCAAGGGTCGTGTTATTAATGACCTTGAACTGTAATTCAGTGCATCAGCATGTTGTTATGGTAGAAGAACACATGCTGTCAGATCAACACTGCATCAAACCCGTCTTTATTTATTACCTCAATAACTAATGATGTGTTCGGACCTCCTCACACACCTGAACTCTGAACCTTTGCACTGAGACCTGCCTGTGTGTGTGTGTGTGTGTGTGTGTGTGTGTGTGTGTGTGTGTGTGTGCGTGCGTGTGTGCAGCAGTATAAAGGCAGCAGCGGGACAGCAGCAGGTAGACCTCCTCCAGGTGAAGCTCCTCTCTCAGGTGTGTATCCCTCCGCCGCCTCGAGTGAATCTGCGAGAAAACGGTCTAACGGACAGATTCTGAGTGAAATGTCAGCTTTCACTTGGTTTTTGATCCGTGGAAATACGACGTGTGTGTGTGTGCGTGCGTGCGCGGGATATGTTGGCTCTTTATTTGTAGAAGCGTGTTTTGTTGTTGATTGAATTCCTCTGGTTCCCTGAGAAGCAGTCTGAACTTTGTTTCGTGTTTTCTTTCTGTTTAGTGTTCATCGTGCAGATTACTCTCAGACTGAAAGCGTTGCATTTACAGTAAAGTACTCCGGTTTGATTTGATCTTTGCAGATAGTAATATACTTAAAATACAGCTGGGTAGCTTGAGCTTTGATCAGAATCAGAACTGGTTGTATTTAAAGTAGGTTTACACACACTATGAGTTATCTGTGTGGTGCATTCAGGGACAGAGGGAAAGTAGGACTGTTATAACAGATTAACAATAGTTACACATGACAAATACACTGTGTTAAAGTGTAGAGCTGTGCTGATCAAAGGGTTAATACTTATTAGATAGTAATACTAAGTTAATCTTAACCAGATCATTAATCATTTGTTGTTTTATTAAGTGTTTTTGAATCTTCAAAGTACCTTAAGTTATCAGATGCTAAGTACATTAGATATTTAGAGTAAACAAAGTTCTGCTCACCTGAGAGCTTCAGCTTCTGGTCAGTTATGACCTTGACCTGATGTCACTGCTCCTCTATGACCGGCTTTGATTTCAGATCCGTCTTATTATTTGTAAACGTTACATTATTAAGATTTTATTTTACATTTTTAAATGTCTATTTCTATATTTTTCATTTTTTAAAGTCTCTCCTCAGACGGTCATGACTCCTCTTCCTCAGCTGGAGAACCAGTCCTCTTCCTCCCTCGGTGAGTTCACTCCTCCTCTTCCTCTTCATCACCCTGCACTATGTCCCTCCTGTTCTAACACCTTCCTCTTCATCCTCCTCTTCGTCCTCTTCATCCTCCTCTTCTTCCTCTTCTTCCTCTTCACCCTCTTCCTCAGATGATGAAGCTCCAGATAAATCCTCTGTCCTCCCTTCTTACTCCACGGTGGATCTGGTGTCTGAGGACAGAGAGGAGGATCCCTGGGACCTCCCGGAACTCAAGGTCACCGGGGTCAGCTGGTCAGGTGAGGCATACACACACCTGAACACACACCTGAGCACACACCTGGACACACACCTGGACACACACCTGAGATATCACACACCTGAACACACACACCTGAACACACACCTGACCACACCTGAACACACACCTGAACACACACCTGAACACACAGTTCTGAACACACACCTGGACACACACCTGGACACACACCTGAACACACACCTGAACACACACCTGAACACACACACCTGAACACACACACCTGAACACACACCTGAACACACACCTGAACACACACCTGGACACACACACCTGAACACACACACCTGAACACACACCTGGACACACACCTGAACACACACCTGAACACACACCTGAACACACACCTGACCACACCTGAACACACACCTGAACACACACACCTGAACACACACCTGAACACACACCTGAACACACACCTGAACACACAGTTCTGAACACACACCTGACCATACACCTGACCATACACCTGAACACACACCTGAAACACACACACCTGAACACACACCTGACCACACCTGAACACACACCTGAACACACATCTGGACACACACCTGACCATACACCTGAACACACACCCGAAACACACACCTGAACACACACCTGAAACACACCCTGAACACACACCTGAACACACACCTGAACACACACCTGAAACACACACCTGAACACACACCTGAACACACACCTGAACACACAGTTCTGAACACACACCTGAACACACACCTGAACACACAGTTCTGAACACACACCTTTAAAGCCCCTCTCTGAATCACGACGCTGTTTGTCTTTACCTGTCTGCTATATGTGTAGCCTCGCTCACACAGCTGTGTGTCTGTCCACTCATGTCCGTTTTGTGAATTGATATTCTCACTCTGATGTGTATTCTTTATTTGAATGCACTCAGATCTGGACTCTAAGGGGAAGACCCTGCGGGTGCTGACAGGCGTGCTGAAGGCTGTGATGCTGCTGGGCTTCCTCTACATCTTCATCTGCTCTCTGGACGTGCTCAGCTCCGCCTTCCAGCTGGTGGGGGGTAAACCAGACCCTCTCATATCTACCTTTATTAAACAAGGAGCGTGCATCTGCAGTCCATGGGCTCACCTGTGTGTGTGTGTGTGTGTGTGTGTGTGTGTGTGTGTGTGTGTGTGTGTGTGTGTGTGTGCAGGTAAGGCAGCAGGTGATATCTTCCAGGACAACGTGATCCTGTCTAACCCCGTGGCGGGGCTGGTGATCGGGGTGATGGTCACCGTGTTGGTGCAGAGCTCCAGCACCTCGTCCTCCATCGTAGTCAGCATGGTGTCCTCTGGACGTGAGTACACACACACACACACACACACACACACACACACACACACACACACACACACACACACTGCTCTGCCTACCAAAAGGATGCACGTTATAGAATAATCATCTATGTTTATTTTGATTTATTTCGGCTGGATGAAACACAATAAGATGTCCTGTGACTGTAGGGGTGTGTGGTGTTCTGCATGCATAAGACCCTAAGATATAAAACAGGGTTATCCGCCGTTAGCCCTTATGGCTCCCTGGTAGAGACCCAGTGCAGTGTGAGAAGTTAGCCCTTATGGCTCCCTGGTAGAGACCCAGTGCAGTGTGAGCCGTTAGCCCTTATGGCTCCCTGGTAGAGACCCAGTGCAGCGTGAGAAGTTAGCCCTTATGGCTCCCTGGTAGAGACCCAGTGCAGCGTGAGCCGTTAGCCCTTATGGCTCCCCTGTTAGAGACCCAGTGCAGTGTTAGCCCTTAACCCTTATGGCTCCCTGTTAGAGACCCAGTGCAGCGTTAGCCCTTAACCCTTATGGCTCCCTGTTAGAGACCCAGTGCAGCGTTAGCCCTTAACCCTTATGGCTCCCTGTTAGAGACCCAGTGCAGCGGGAGCCGTTAACCCTTATGGCTCCCTGGTAGAGACCCAGTGCAGCGTTAGCCCTTAACCCTTATGGCTCCCTGTTAGAGACCCAGTGCAGCGTTAGCCCTTAACCCTTATGGCTCCCTGTTAGAGACCCCCAGTGCAGCGTTAGCCCTTAACCCTTATGGCTCCCTGTTAGAGACCCAGTGCAGCGTTAGCCCTTAACCCTTATGGCTCCCTGTTAGAGACCCAGTGCAGTGGGAGCCGTTAACCCTTATGGCTCCCTGGTAGAGACCCAGTGCAGCGTTAGCCCTTAACCACTTATGGCTCCCTGTTAGAGACCCAGTGCAGCGTTAGCCCTTAACCCTTATGGCTCCCTGTTAGAGACCCAGTGCAGCAGTTAGCCCTTAGCCCTTATGGCTCCCTGTTAGAGACCCAGTGCAGTGTGAGCCTTTAACCCTTATGGCTCCCTGTTAGAGACCCAGTGCAGCGTTAGCCCTTAACCCTTATGGCTCCCTGGTAGAGACCCAGTGCAGCGTTAGCCCTTAGCCCTTATGGCTCCCTGTTAGAGACCCAGTGCAGTGTGAGCCCTTAGCCCTTATGGCTCCCTGTTAGAGACCCAGTGCAGTGTGAGCCCTTAGCCCTTATGGCTCCCTGTTAGAGACCCAGTGCAGTGTGAGCCCTTAGCCCTTATGGCTCCCTGTTAGAGACCCAGTGCAGTGTGAGCCCTTAGCCCTTATGGCTCCCTGGTAGAGACCCAGTGCAGTGTTAGCCCTTAGCCCTTATGGCTCCCTGTTAGAGACCCAGTGCAGTGTGAGCCCTTAGCCCTTATGGCTCCCTGTTAGAGACCCAGTGCAGTGTGAGCCCTTAGCCCTTATGGCTCCCTGTTAGAGAGACCCAGTGCAGTGTGAGCCCTTAGCCTTATGGCTCCCTGTTAGAGACCCAGTGCAGCGTTAGCCCTTAGCCCTTATGGCTCCCTGTTAGAGACCCAGTGCAGTGTGAGCCCTTAGCCCTTATGGCTCCCTGTTAGAGACCCAGTGCAGCGGGAGCCGTTAACCCTTATGGCTCCCTGTTAGAGACCCAGTGCAGTGTGAGCCGTTAACCCTTATGGCTCCCTGTTAGAGACCCAGTGCAGCGTTAGCCCTTAGCCCTTATGGCTCCCTGGTAGAGACCCAGTGCAGCGTTAGCCCTTAGCCCTTATGGCTCCCTGTTAGAGACCCAGTGCAGTGTGAGCCCTTAGCCCTTATGGCTCCCTGTTAGAGACCCAGTGCAGTGTGAGCCGTTAGCCCTTATGGCTCCCTGGTAGAGACCCAGTGCAGTGTGAGCCGTTAGCCCTTATGGCTCCCTGGTAGAGACCCAGTGCAGTGTGAGAAGTTAGCCCTTATGGCTCCCTGGTAGAGACCCAGTGCAGTGTGAGCCGTTAGCCCTTATGGCTCCCTGGTAGAGACCCAGTGCAGCGTGAGCCGTTAGCCCTTATGGCTCCCCTGTTAGAGACCCAGTGCAGTGTTAGCCCTTAACCCTTATGGCTCCCTGTTAGAGACCCAGTGCAGCGTTAGCCCTTAACCCTTATGGCTCCCTGTTAGAGACCCAGTGCAGCGTTAGCCCTTAACCCTTATGGCTCCCTGTTAGAGACCCAGTGCAGCGGGAGCCGTTAACCCTTATGGCTCCCTGGTAGAGACCCAGTGCAGCGTTAGCCCTTAACCCTTATGGCTCCCTGTTAGAGACCCAGTGCAGCGTTAGCCCTTAACCCTTATGGCTCCCTGTTAGAGACCCAGTGCAGCGTTAGCCCTTAACCCTTATGGCTCCCTGTTAGAGACCCAGTGCAGCGTTAGCCCTTAACCCTTATGGCTCCCTGTTAGAGACCCAGTGCAGTGGGAGCCGTTAACCCTTATGGCTCCCTGGTAGAGACCCAGTGCAGCGTTAGCCCTTAACCCTTATGGCTCCCTGTTAGAGACCCAGTGCAGCGTTAGCCCTTAACCCTTATGGCTCCCTGTTAGAGACCCAGTGCAGCGTTAGCCCTTAGCCCTTATGGCTCCCTGTTAGAGACCCAGTGCAGTGTGAGCCTTTAACCCTTATGGCTCCCTGTTAGAGACCCAGTGCAGCGTTAGCCCTTAACCCTTATGGCTCCCTGGTAGAGACCCAGTGCAGTGTTAGCCCTTAGCCCTTATGGCTCCCTGTTAGAGACCCAGTGCAGTGTGAGCCCTTAGCCCTTATGGCTCCCTGTTAGAGACCCAGTGCAGCGTTAGCCCTTAGCCCTTATGGCTCCCTGTTAGAGACCCAGTGCAGTGTGAGCCCTTAGCCCTTATGGCTCCCTGGTAGAGACCCAGTGCAGCGTTAGCCCTTAACCCTTATGGCTCCCTGGTAGAGACCCAGTGCAGCGTTAGCCCTTAGCCCTTATGGCTCCCTGTTAGAGACCCAGTGCAGCGGGAGCCGTTAACCCTTATGGCTCCCTGTTAGAGACCCAGTGCAGTGTGAGCCGTTAACCCTTATGGCTCCCTGTTAGAGACCCAGTGCAGTGTGAGCCCTTAGCCCTTATGGCTCCCTGTTAGAGACCCAGTGCAGCGGGAGCCGTTAACCCTTATGGCTCCCTGTTAGAGACCCAGTGCAGTGTGAGCCGTTAACCCTTATGGCTCCCTGTTAGAGACCCAGTGCAGCGTTAGCCCTTAGCCCTTATGGCTCCCTGGTAGAGACCCAACCCAGTGCAGCGTTAGCCCTTAGCCCTTATGGCTCCCTGTTAGAGACCCAGTGCAGTGTGAGCCCTTAGCCCTTATGGCTCCCTGGTAGAGACCCAGTGCAGCGGGAGCCGTTAACCCTTATGGCTCCCTGTTAGAGACCCAGTGCAGTGTGAGCCGTTAACCCTTATGGCTCCCTGTTAGAGACCCAGTGCAGCGGGAGCCGTTAACCCTTATGGCTCCCTGTTAGAGACCCAGTGCAGTGTGAGCCGTTAACCCTTATGGCTCCCTGGTAGAGACCCAGTGCAGCGTTAGCCCTTAACCCTTATGGCTCCCTGTTAGAGACCCAGTGCAGTGTGAGCCGTTAACCCTTATGGCTCCCTGGTAGAGACCCAGTGCAGCGTTAGCCCTTAGCCCTTATGGCTCCCTGGTAGAGACCCAGTGCAGCGTTAGCCCTTAACCCTTATGGCTCCCTGGTAGAGACCCAGTGCAGCGTTAGCCCTTAGCCCTTATGGCTCCCTGTTAGAGACCCAGTGCAGCGTTAGCCCTTAGCCCTTATGGCTCCCTGTTAGAGACCCAGTGCAGCGTTAGCCCTTAGCCCTTATGGCTCCCTGTTAGAGACCCAGTGCAGCGGGAGCCGTTAACCCTTATGGCTCCCTGGTGCAGCATTTGGCTGCGACTGACTCCATGTGTCCTCAGTGCTGGACGTGCAGTCTGCGGTCCCCATCATCATGGGAGCCAACATCGGGACGTCGGTCACCAACACCATTGTGGCCATGATGCAGGCCGGAGACCGCAACGAGTTCCGCAGGTACACACTACACACACTACACACAGAGACACACACTACACACACACAGAGACACACAGAGACAAACACTACACACAGAGACACACACTACACACACACACGACACACACGACACACACTGACACACCTGCAGTACGATGGTACCTGCAGTCAGGGTTCACAGCGTGTCCTCCTCCTCCTCCTCCTCCTCCTCCTCCTCCTCCTCCTCCTCCTCCTCCTCCTCCTCCTCCTCCTCCTCCTCCTCCTCCTCTCCTCCTCCTCCTCCTCCTCCTCCAGGGCGTTTGCTGGAGCTACGGTGCACGACTTCTTCAACTGGCTCTCTGTTCTGGTCCTCTTGCCGCTGGAAGTTGCCACCGGCGTTCTGTACAAACTCACCAAGATCATCATCGACTCCTTCAACATCCAATCAGGAGTGGACGCTCCCGACCTGCTGAACGTCATCACAGACCCGCTGACCGACGCCATCATACAGGTAGCTAATCAGTGACTCCGTCACACAGGGAGCCAATCAGTGACTCCATCATACAGGTAGCCAATCAGTGACTCCGTCACACAGGTAGCCAGTCAGGGACTCCGTCATACAGGTAGCCAATCAGTGACTCCGTCACACAGGTAGCCAATCAGTGACGCCTTCATACAGGTAGCCAATCAGTGACTCCGTCACACAGGTAGCCAATCAGTGACGCCTTCATACAGGTAGCCAATCAGTGACTCCGTCACACAGGTAGCCAATCAGTGACGCCTTCATACAGGTAGCCAATCAGTGACTCCGTCACACAGGTAGCCAATCAGTGACGCCTTCATACAGGTAGCCAATCAGTGACTCCGTCACACAGGTAGCCAATCAGTGACGCCTTCATACAGGTAGCCAATCAGTGACGCCTTCATACAGGTAGCCATGTTAGATTACTCTATTGCTCGCCTTTGTCCCTTTCGCTGCAGAACTCATAAAGAAGATCTGATTCTGATCCTAAAGAACTTTTAAAAAGTATTTCTTTGTGTTTTCTCCAGCTGGATAAATCCGTCATCACGGGGATAGCCACGGGAGATGCTTTAGCCAGAAACAAGAGTCTGATCAAAGTGTGGTGCAAGACGGAGATCAACACGGTGAGCACACACACACACACACACACACACACACACACACACACACACACACACACACACACAGACACACACACACACAGTGTGCTGCTGCACGGCTGTGAGTTCAGAAGCTGTTATTCCATGAAAGCAGGGATCATTTAGAGGTTACCCCGTGCTGCTTCTTTAATGGCGCCTCTCTGTTGTTGCCGGGCAGACCTTCTTTAACGCGACGGTGGAGAGCTGCAGCGCCGGGTCCGTGTGCTGGGAGGAGGGGAACCTCACCTGGGCGCAGATGAACTCCTCCTGTATCGACTACCAGCAGAAATGTAAGCTTCTATGGTCCTTTGTTCATAGTGCAGAATATCAAGGATGACCTCATCTTTGACCAGAGACGGTGTTAAGCTTTGTCTTGCCCCTCTTCAACATGACAGACACTCTTTGAGAATGTTTTCTTTTCTTTTATACCTTGAACGTGTTTTATTTGGCTTCTCTTTTTTATAATTGTTATTGTTATTGTTTTACTTCTAACATGTTCAATAAATGGACTGATACAAGAAGAATATGCTAATGAGTTCACAGGCCCCTCCTCCAGCTGAGCAGCACACTGACGGATACAGTAGTGCAAGTAAATACACATGGAATAGAATAGAAATATTGCAGTGAGAGCCTGAATACAAGTAACAGGAATATGATCAATAATCAGATGAATGTTATGGATGCTCTTTCTAAAGTGCAGGTGAGTCAGAACAGTTGGTTGGACTTTGTCGTGGATCCGATGTGACACTCACAACGTTATAAAGCAAAGAGGAATCATCCAGACGCAGAGGTGGTTGAAGTTATTATGATATTGCTGTACAGCGCTATAAGAGACACGTTACCTTATTTAGCAGATACCACACATTCCAATGTAAACAGCTGCTGGTGAAGAGATGGGCCTCAAGGGAACGACATGCATCTCTCACCGAGTCACCGGCATGGCTCGAAACTCCTGATTACATCAAGCAGGTTGCAGAGTGGTTGCTCCAGTAGAGAGGAGTCTGATATCTGAGACACAAAGCTCCTTTCAGTCCGTGACTCAGCTGATGGGCTCTACCTGCTCAAAGGCTCCTTTATCTGAGAGCCAGCTGACCAGAACATTGACCCACAAACACCTGAGAGCCAGCTGACCAGAACATTGACCCACAAACACCTGAGAGCCAGCTGACCAGAACATTGACCCACAAACACCTGAGAGCCAGCTGACCAGAACATTGACCCACAAACACCTGAGAGCCAGCTGACCAGAACATTGACCCACAAACACCTGAGAGCCAGCTGACCAGAACATTGACCCACAAACACCTGAGAGCCAGCTGACCAGAACATTGACCCACAAACACCTGAGAGCCAGCTGACCAGAACATTGACCCACAAACACAT
This sequence comes from Gymnodraco acuticeps, assembly GCF_902827175.1. Taxonomy (NCBI): domain Eukaryota; kingdom Metazoa; phylum Chordata; class Actinopteri; order Perciformes; family Bathydraconidae; genus Gymnodraco; species Gymnodraco acuticeps. Next base: position 4,638 of record NW_022990105.1, on the reverse strand, counting down.
GAGAGCCAGCTGACCAGAACATTGACCCACAAACACCTGAGAGCCAGCTGACCAGAACATTGACCCACAAACACATGAGAGCCAGCTGACCAGAACATTGACCCACAAACACCTGAGAGCCAGCTGACCAGAACATTGACCCACAAACACCTGAGAGCCAGCTGACCAGAACATGAACCCACAAACACTTGAGAGCCAGCTGACCAGAACATTGACCCACAAACACCTGAGAGCCAGCTGACCAGAACATTGACCCACAAACACCTGAGAGCCAGCTGACCAGAACATTGACCCACAAACCCCTGAGAGCCAGCTGACCAGAACATGAACCCACAAACACCTGAGAGCCAGCTGACCAGAACATTGACCCACAAACACCTGAGAGCCAGCTGACCAGAACATTGACCCACAAACACCTGAGAGCCAGCTGACCAGAACATTGACCCACAAACACCTGAGAGCCAGCTGACCAGAACATTGACCCACAAACACCTGAGAGCCAGCTGACCAGAACATTGACCCACAAACACCTGAGAGCCAGCTGACCAGAACATTGACCCACAAACGCCTGAGAGCCAGCTGACCAGAACATTGACCCACAAACACCTGAGAGCTAGCTGACCAGAACATTGACCCACAAACACCTGAGAGCCAGCTGACCAGAACATTGACCCACAAAAACCTGAGAGCCAGCTGACCAGAACATTGACCCACAAACACCTGAGAGCTAGCTGACCAGAACATTGACCCACAAAAACCTGAGAGCCAGTTGACCAGAACATTGACCCACAAACACCTGAGAGCCAGCTGACCAGAACATTGACCCACAAACACTTGAGAGCCAGCTGACCAGAACATTGACCCACAAACACCTGAGAGCCAGCTGACCAGAACATTGACCCACAAACACCTGAGAGCCAGCTGACCAGAACATTGACCCACAAACACCTGAGAGCCAGCTGACCAGAACATGAACCCACAAACACCTGAGAGCCAGCTGACCAGAACATTGACCCCACAAACACCTGAGAGCCAGCTGACCAGAACATTGACCCACAAACACCTGAGAGCCAGCTGACCAGAACATGAACCCACAAACACCTGAGAGCCAGCTGACCAGAACATTGACCCACAAACACCTGAGAGCCAGCTGACCAGAACATTGACTCACAAACACCTGAGAGCCAGCTGACCAGAACATGAACCCACAAACACTTGAGAGCCAGCTGACCAGAACATTGACCCACAAACACCTGAGAGCCAGCTGACCAGAACATGAACCCACAACCACCTGAGAGCCAGCTGACCAGAACATGAACCCACAAACACCTGAGAGCCAGCTGACCAGAACATTGACCCACAAACACCTGAGAGCCAGCTGACCAGAACATTGACCCACAAACACCTGAGAGCCAGCTGACCAGAACATTGACCCACAAACACCTGAGAGCCAGCTGACCAGAACATTGACCCACAAACACCTGAGAGCCAGCTGACCAGAACATTGACCCACAAACACCTGAGAGCCAGCTGACCAGAACATTGACCCACAAACACCTGAGAGCCAGCTGACCAGAACATTGACCCACAAACACCTGAGAGCTAGCTGACCAGAACATTGACCCACAAACACCTGAGAGCCAGCTGACCAGAACATTGACCCACAAACACCTGAGAGCCAGCTGACCAGAACATTGACCCACAAACACCTGAGAGCCAGCTGACCAGAACATTGACCCACAAACACTTGAGAGCCAGCTGACCAGAACATTGACCCACAAACACCTGAGAGCCAGCTGACCAGAACATTGACCCACAAACACCTGAGAGCCAGCTGACCAGAACATTGACCCACAAACACCTGAGAGCCAGCTGACCAGAACATGAACCCACAAACACCTGAGAGCCAGCTGACCAGAACATTGACCCACAAACACCTGAGAGCCAGCTGACCAGAACATTGACCCACAAACACCTGAGAGCCAGCTGACCAGAACATGAACCCACAAACACCTGAGAGCCAGCTGACCAGAACATTGACCCACAAACACCTGAGAGCCAGCTGACCAGAACATTGACTCACAAACACCTGAGAGCCAGCTGACCAGAACATTGACTCACAAACACCTGAGAGCCAGCTGACCAGAACATTGACCCACAAACACCTGAGAGCCAGCTGACCAGAACATGAACCCACAAACCACCTGAGAGCCAGCTGACCAGAACATTGACCCACAAACACCTGAGAGCCAGCTGACCAGAACATTGACCCACAAACACCTGAGAGCCAGCTGACCAGAACATTGACCCACAAACACCTGAGAGCCAGCTGACCAGAACATTGACCCACAAACACCTGAGAGCCAGCTGACCAGAACATTGACCCACAAACACCTGAGAGCTAGCTGACCAGAACATTGACCCACAAACACCTGAGAGCCAGCTGGCCAGAACATTGACCCACAAACACCTGAGAGCCAGCTGACCAGAACATTGACTCACAAACACCTGAGAGCCAGCTGACCAGAACATTGACCCCACAAACACCTGAGAGCCAGCTGACCAGGAACATTGACCCACAAACACCTGAGAGCTAGCTGACCAGAACATTGACCCACAAACACCTGAGAGCCAGCTGACCAGAACATTGACCCACAAACACCTGAGAGCCAGCTGACCAGAACATTGACCCACAAACACCTGAGAGCCAGCTGACCAGAACATTGACCCACAAACACCTGAGAGCCAGCTGACCAGAACATTGACCCACAAACACCTGAGAGCCAGCTGACCAGAACATTGACCCACAAACACCTGAGAGCCAGCTGACCAGAACATGAACCCACAAACACCTGAGAGCCAGCTGACCAGAACATTGACCCACAAACACCTGAGAGCCAGCTGACCAGAACATTGACCCACAAACACCTGAGAGCCAGCTGACCAGAACATTGACTCACAAACACCTGAGAGCCAGCTGACCAGAACATTGACCCACAAACACCTGAGAGCCAGCTGACCAGAACATTGACCCACAAACACCTGAGAGCTAGCTGACCAGAACATTGACCCACAAACACCTGAGAGCCAGCTGACCAGAACATTGACCCAGGTCAAACACAGGCCTTTGAGCTGGCGTTTGGAAACAGGAAAACGACATATTCTTCAGAAACTGTGCAGAAGTTTTGAACTGAAGCTAATAATAATAATAATAATAATAATAATAATAATAATATTAATAATAATGATAATAATAATAATTGTGGAGGAAGCTTCTGTGCAGCAATGCAGTGGGAGTCACCGACTCATGAAGGAGACACGGGACGAGCCGGAGTTCTGATGTCAAACACTGAGATTGAATACAGGCATCGGCAGTCAAAGGTTCTGACGGCACGGGTGGGTTGCCATGTCACATCTGATCAGCCTCGCATCTTGGTAGACCCTGTAACTAGTTTACAGAGAGTCAAATCCACGTATTGGGGGTGGGCGTAAACACATCTGCAGACACAGGAGATGTCTCTCCCGTCTGTGGAGCTTAGAAACCAGCGTTCTCACCCTCGTAGAAACCCTCCCTACGCCCTGTAGGTCAAGCTGTAAACCTATTATCAACGTACGATCGCATCAACACATTCCTTACGGGAGATAAGAAGCAGGGATGGGCGTTCATGTCAACACACAAAATAAGGTTAAATGTCTCAATTAAAGACAACATTAATCCCTAACAATAATAACAATAATAACAATAATAATAATACATTACATTTATAAAGCGCTTTTCCTGGTTCTCAAAGCGCTTTCAAGCAAGGTAAATGTAATGTAAGCTAATGTGTGTGTGTGTGTGTGTGTGTGTGTGTGTGTGTGTGTGTGTGTGTGGTGTGTGTGTGTGTGTGTGTGTGTGTGTGTGTGTGTGTGTGTGTGTGTGTGTGTGTGTGTGTGTGTGTGTGTGTGTGTGTGTGGTGTGTGAGATGTATTCTTTCGGGCAAAGCCCTTGAGATGCACGTCTGGTTTTCAAGGGGTCCGACAAAAGCACCGTCTGACAGTATCAGACACTTGTAGATGTTTGCTGACGCACAGAAGAAGAACTGAAGGGTTTCGTTGCTCTTCTCAAATCACAATGAAGATGTTTCCAGCAGCGGTTTATCTTCAACAGAGTCTCGCATCGTGCACAGCTTAGTTAACCCTTTAATGCCCCCCCCCTCTCCCTCAGGTAAACACATCTTTGCCTACGTGACCCTCCCTGACTTGGCGGTGGGTCTCATCCTATTGGCTCTCTCTCTCTTCGTCCTCTGCTCCTGCCTCATCCTCATCGTCAAGCTGCTGAACTCCATGCTGAAGGGCCAGGTGGCCGTGGTCATCAAGAAGGTGCTCAACACAGGTGAACAGAACGACTTCCTGTGACCATTGATCATCTGTATACTGTCGAAACGTGAGCCCTGTCTAACCGACAGTCTTCAGCTCCCTGTAAAGTAGAGTTTCACTGGCTGCTCCCCTTTCAATCTGTTGCTCTCCTCCCTTAAAGAGTCCTGTCATTTGCTCGATGGAGGTGCAGATGTCTGTAGCACACAGGTTCAGACATGTATTGATTCTGTTAAATGCTTTAACGCTTTATCACAACGTTGGTTTAAACTTGTATTTGTT
>NW_022990104.1:0-32811 GCF_902827175.1 Gymnodraco acuticeps | reverse complement strand
GACTCTTTAAAGTAGAGACTCTACATGCTGATATACACTGAACATCAGAGGAGAGGACTCTTTAAAGTAGAGACCTACATGCTTATACACCTGAACATCAGCAGGAGAGGACTCTTTAAAGTAGAGACACTACATACTGATATACACCTGAACATCAGCAGGAGAGGACTCTTTAAAGTAGACACTACATACTGATATACACCTGAACATCAGCAGGAGAGCACTCTTTAAAGTAGAGACACTACATACTGATATACACCTGAACATCAGAGAGGACTCTTTAAAGTAGAGACTCTACATACTGATATACACCTGAACATCAGAGAGAACTCTTTAAAGTAGTGACTCTACATACTGATATACACCTGAACATCAGAGAGGACTCTTTAAAGTAGAGACACTACATACTGATATACACCTGAACATCAGAGAAGACTCTTTAAAGTAGAGACACTACATACTGATATACACCTGAACATCAGAGAGGACTCTTTAAAGTAGAGACACTACATACTGATATACACCTGACCATCAGAGAAGACTCTTTAAAGTAGAGACACTACATACTGATATACACCTGAACATCAGAGAAGACTCTTTAAAGTAGAGACACTACATACTGATATACACCTGAACATCAGAGAGGACTCTTTAAAGTAGAGACACTACATACTGATATACACCTGAACATCAGAGAAGACTCTTAAAGTAGAGACACTACATACTGATATAAACCTGAACATCAGAGAGGACTCTTTAAAGTAGAGACACTACATACTGATCTTTAAAGTAGAGACACTACATACTGATATACACCTGAACATCAGCAGGAGAGGACTCTTTAAAGTAGAGACACTACATACTGATATACACCCTGAACATCAGCAGGAGAGGACTCTTTAAAGTAGAGACACTACATACTGATATACACCTGAACATCAGAGAGGACTCTTTAAAGTAGAGACTCTACATGCTGATATACACCTGAACATCAGCAGGAGAGGACTCTTTAAAGTAGAGACACTACATGCTGATATACACCTGAACATCAGAGAGGACTCTTTAAAGTAGAGACACTACATACTGATATACACCTGAACATCAGCAGGAGAGGACTCTTTAAAGTAGAGACACTACATACTGATATACACCTGAACATCAGCAGGAGAGCACTCTTTAAAGTAGAGACACTACATACTGATATACACCTGAACATCAGAGAGGACTCTTTAAAGTAGAGACTCTACATACTGATATACACCTGAACATCAGAGAGAACTCTTTAAAGTAGTGACTCTACATACTGATATACACCTGAACATCAGAGAGGACTCTTTAAAGTAGAGACACTACATACTGATATACACCTGAACATCAGAGAAGACTCTTTAAAGTAGAGACACTACATACTGATATACACCTGAACATCAGAGAGGACTCTTTAAAGTAGAGACACTACATACTGATATACACCTGAACATCAGCAGGAGAGACTCTTTAAAGTAGAGACACTACATACTGATATACACCTGAACATCAGAGAGGACTCTTTAAAGTAGAGACACTACATACTGATATACACCTGAACATCAGAGAGGACTCTTTAAAGTAGAGACACTACATACTGATATACACCTGAACATCAGCAGGAGAGGACTCTTTAAAGTAGAGACACTACATGCTGATATACACCTGAACATCAGCAGGAGAGGACTCTTTAAAGTAGAGACACTACATACTGATATACACCTGAACATCAGCAGGAGAGGACTCTTTAAAGTAGAGACCTACATACGATATACACCTGAACATCAGCAGGAGATAACTCTTTAAAGTAGAGACACTACATACTGATATACACCTGAACATCAGCAGAGGACTCTTTAAAGTAGAGACACTACATACTGATATACACCTGAACATCAGAGAGGACTCTTTAAAGTAGAGACACTACATACTGATATACACCTGAACATCAGAGAGACTCTTTAAAGTAGAGACACTACATACTGATATACACCTGAACATCAGAGAGGACTCTTTAAAGTAGAGACACTACATACTGATATACACCTGAACATCAGAGAGGACTCTTTAAAGTAGAGACACTACATACTGATATACACCTGAACATCAGAGAGGACTCTTTAAAGTAGAGACACTACATACTGATATACACCTGAACATCAGAGAGGACTCTTTAAAGTAGAGCACTACATACTGATATACACCTGAACATCAGAGAGGACTCTTTAAAGTAGAGACACTACATACTGATATACACCTGAACATCAGAGAGGACTCTTTAAAGTAGAGACACTACATACTGATATACACCTGAACATCAGAGAGGACTCTTTAAAGTAGAGACACTACATACTGATATACACCTGAACATCAGAGAGACTCTTTAAAGTAGAGACACTACATACTGATATACACCTGAACATCAGAGAGAGGACTCTTTAAAGTAGAGACACTACATACTGATATACACCTGAACATCAGCAGGAGAGGACTCTTTAAAGTAGAGACACTACATACTGATATACACCTGAACATCAGCAGGAGGGACTCTTTAAAGTAGAGACACTACATACTGATATACACCTGAACATCAGAGAGGACTCTTTAAAGTAGAGACACTACATGCTGATATACACCTGAACATCAGCAGGAGAGGACTCTTTAAAGTAGAGACACTACATGCTGATATACACCTGAACATCAGCAGGAGAGGACTCTTTAAAGTAGAGACACTACATGCTGATATACACCTGAACATCAGCAGGAGAGGACTCTTTAAAGTAGAGACACTACATACTGATATACACCTGAACATCAGCAGAGAGGACTCTTTAAAGTAGAGACACTACATACTGATATACACCTGAACATCAGAGAGGACTCTTTAAAGTAGAAACTCTACATACTGATATACACCTGAACATCAGAGAGGACTCTTTAAAGTAGAGACTCTACATACTGATATACACCTGAACATCAGAGAAGACTCTTTAAAGTAGAGACACTACATACTGATATACACCTGAACATCAGAGAGGACTCTTTAAAGTAGAGACACTACATACTGATATACACCTGAACATCAGAGGAGAGGACTCTTTAAAGTAGAGACACTACATACTGATATACACCTGAACATCAGCAGGAGAGGACTCTTTAAAGTAGAGACACTACATACTGATATACACCTGAACATCAGCAGAGACTCTTTAAGTAGAGACACTACATACTGATATACACCTGAACATCAGCAGGAGAGGACTCTTTAAAGTAGAGACACTACATGCTGATATACACCTGAACATCAGCAGGAGAGGACTCTTTAAAGTAGAGACACTACATACTGATATACACCTGAACATCAGCAGGAGAGGACTCTTTAAAGTAGAGACACTACATACTGATATACACCTGAACATCAGCAGGAGAGCACTCTTTAATAGAGACACCATACTGATCTACACCCTGAACATCAGAGAGAACTCTTTAAAGTAGAGACTCTACATACTGATATACACCTGAACATCAAGAGAACTCTTTAAAGTAGAGACTCTACATACTGATATACACCCTGAACACCAGAAGAACTCTTTAAAGTAGAGACTCTACATACTGATATACACCTGAACATCAGAGAGAACTCTTTAAAGTAGAGACTCTACATACTGATATACACCTGAACATCAGAGAGAACTCTTTAAAGTAGAGACTCTACATACTGATATACACCTGAACATCAGAGAGAACTCTTTAAAGTAGAGACTCTACATACTGATACACCTGAACATCAGAGAGAACTCTTTAAAGTAGAGACTCTACATACTGATATACACCTGAACATCAGAGAGGACTCTTTAAAGTAGAGACACTACATACTGATATACACCTGAACATCAGAGAGGACTCTTTAAAGTAGAGACACTACATACTGATATACACCTGAACATCAGAGAGGACTCTTTAAAGTAGAGACACTACATACTGATATACACCTGAACATCAGAGAGGACTCTTTAAAGTAGAGACACTACATACTGATATAACCTGAACATCAGCAGAGAGGACTCTTTAAAGTAGAGACACTACATACTGATATACACCTGAACATCAGCAGAGAGGACTCTTTAAAGTAGAGACACTACATACTGATATACACCTGAACATCAGCAGGAGACTCTTTAAAGTAGAGACACTACATACTGATATACACCTGACATCAGCAGGAGAGGACTCTTTAAAGTAGAGACCTACATACTGATAACACCTGAACATCAGCAGGAGAGGACTCTTTAAAGTAAGACACTACATACATATACACCTGAACATCAGCAGGAGAGGACTCTTTAAAGTAGAGACACTACATACAGATATACACCTGAACATCAGCAGGAGAGGACTCTTTAAAGTAGAGACACTACATACAGATATGAACACACCTGAACATCAGCAGGAGAGGACTCTTTAAAGTAGAGACACTACATACTGATATACACCTGAACATCAGCAGGAGAGGACTCTTTAAAGTAGAGACACTACATACTGATATACACCTGAACATCAGAGGGACTCTTTAAAGTAGAGACACTACATACTGATATACACCTGAACATCAGGGAGGACTCTTTAAAGTAGAGACACTACATACTGATATACACCTGAACATCAGCAGGAGAGGACTCTTTAAAGTAGAGACACTACACCACTGATATACACCTGAACATCAGCAGGAGAGGACTCTTTAAAGTAGAGACACTACATACTGATATACACCTGAACATCAGCAGGAGAGGACTCTTTAAAGTAGAGACACTATATACTGATATACACCTGAACATCAGAGAGGACTCTTTAAAGTAGAGACACTGCGTACTGATATACACCTGAACATCAGAGAGGACTCTTTAAAGTAGAGACACTACATACTGATATACACCTGAACATCAGCAGGAGAGGACTCTTTAAAGTAGAGACACTACATACTGATATACACCTGAACATCAGCAGGAGAGGACTCTTTAAAGTAGAGACACTACACACTGATATACAACTGAACATCAGCAGGAGAGGACTCTTTAAAGTAGAGACACTACATACTGATATACACAAGAAAATGAGTGCGAAATGAGTGTGAATACGGCCTACACACACACACACACACACACACACACACACACACCACAGAGAGAGACACACACATAGAGACACACACACACACTCACAGACACACCACACACACACACACACACACACACACACACACACCACACACACAGAGAGAGACACACACACAGAGAGACACACACACACACACTCACATACCCACGCACACACACACAAACAGGAAGTGACTTGCATTGGATCTGTAACTTCTCCATTTTCACTTCACAGTTTATTTACCAATACTTTGACACTGAAAGGTTTCCTCGTTAAAACCCCACCAGCCCGATGTTAGGTTGTTGAGCTGTGCCTTTACTTTATTCCTAATGTGTAACTTTAATCCTGACTACGGTTTTATACAGCTTTCTATCAGGGTTATTGAAGGCGGCGGGGAATTAATGATCAGAATGTCCGTGATAGTTGTGGTACTTATATGAAAACACCTCACTAATGTACATTCACAAAAACCTTGGAACATGTTTTTGTGAATGAACTAAAAGACTTTCCCACAAACTACCGCTTTCACCTAAAAGAATACTCAAGTACATTTTCTCAAAAGACCCTGAAGCCAAATCGTTTATCTACCGGTCGAAACATCGGTAAATCCATAAGATGCAAAAAACAGAAATATCAACACCGTGTTTTATACGTTTCTGCAAACCAGGAATATGTTCAACGCAAGGTAACAAACAACCATTCTTACCATAGGGTCGTAAGGTAACAAGGATACATCGTAAGGAAACGACGCAACATCGTTAGGTAACATGGATACATCGTAAGGTAACAAGGCTGCATCGTTTGGTAAAAACTTGTTACGCAACATTGGAAAGTAAAAAGGATAAACCTTAGGGTCAGACGGATACATGGTGAGGTAACAAGGATACACCGTAAGGAAAGGTCGCAACATTGGGGGTCACGCGAATACATGGTAAGGTCACATGCATCATCATGAGGAAACAAGGATACACCGTAAGGAAACGACACAACATTAGGAGGAAACAAGGATGCATCGTAAGGTAACAATATTCATATAAGATCGCAATATTAACATAAATACTCAAATAAAACACATACTACACACACAGAATAATAAAGAACATCAGATTGACTCACTGAGGAGGAAGGAGGTTCGTGGAGGAGGCAGAGAGACGGAGGAGCTCAGGAGGAAGAGGAGGAGGAAGAGGAGAGACGGAGGCATGATGAAGGAGCAGCTGATGAAGATGGAGGACTTTTCTCTGCAGCTCTTATCGCAGCGACTGTCAGAGAGCGACTGAAGAAACACTCAGAAACCTCAACTTCCTGTCACTGTGCACGGAGGTTTCTCCGTCATCATCCTTGTCAGGGAGGGCCCCTTTACAGTAAATGCCTCACAACACACGTCACAAAAATGTTTTTATATATAAAAAGTAACCTGATTACTTTCCATATCTTTTGGATTGGATATCAAATGCAATGCAAATAAAAACAAGAGAATATAAATAACATTATATTCTGTACAAACTGTGAAGTCCACTGAGACTAATGTAACATTTGTGATATTGGGCTATAAATAAACATTGAGTGATTGAACATTAAGATGTTGTTTACTTGTAACCTCAGAAAAGTAGAAACTAAGATATTTCATATAACATTTTTTAGACATAGTTTACAAATACTGTTGAACAGTAATCGGATTACTTATTAATTTAATGTAATCGAATACTTTTCGACCGAAAGAACGAGATCGCGGAAACAGAGAGGCCGAGATGGGTTTTCTCCACAGGGTGGCTGGTGTCCCTCCCTTAGGGATAAGGTGAGAAGTTCGCTCTCAGGGAGGGAACTCAGAGTTGAGCCGCTCCCCTTCCTTCGCGTCGAAAGGAGCCAGTTGAGGTGGTTCGGGGCACCTAGTTAGGATGCACCTGGGCGGCCTCCCTAGGGGAGGTGTTCCAGGCACGTCCAGCTTGGGAAGAGACCAAGGGGTAGACCTAGGACCAGGTGGAAAGTTTGGAGCTCTCTGCTGGAACTGCTAACCAACCCGAGACCTGACCACGGATAAGCGGAGAAGATGGATGGGTAATCGAATACAGTTACTTTTTTGTATCCTGTTACATGTCATCCATTTCCCCCGAAGCCTGATCAGGTCACCTGTTAATGCGTACTGTGTGTCACATGCAACACTAGTGTTGAGCACACACAATTATCATTTAATAATTGTGTGTTTTTTCATTAAAAAATAATCTAAATCCATGTTTTCCTGTTAAATGACATGCCAAACTTTAAACTGAAACCCAAACATTACAGAATACTAATCACAATAACATATTTTGCCAAGAAATGTATACTTTTACTCTGGAAGAATGAACGTCCTCCAACATTTAAACTTCTCATTCAATCAATCAATCAATGTTTATTTATAGCCCAATATCACAAATGTTACATTTGTCTAAGTGGACTTCACCGTGTGTACAGAATATCACAATACGACACCCTCTGTCCTTAGACCCTCTGTCCTCAGACCCTCTGTCCTCAGACCCTCTGTCCTTAGACCCTCTGTCCTTAGACCCTCTGTCCTTAGACCCTCTGTCCTTAGACCCTCTGTCCTCAGACCTCAGACCCTCTGTCCTCAGACCCTCTGTCCTTAGACCCTCTGTCCTTAGACCCTCTGTCCTTAGACCCTCTGTCCTTAGACCGTCTGTCCTTAGACCCTCTGTCCTTAGACCCTCTGTCCTCAGACCCTCTGTCCTCAGACCCTCTGTCCTTAGACCGTCTGTCCTTAGACCCTCTGTCCTTAGACCGTCTGTCCTCAGACCCTCTGTCCTTAGACCCTCTGTCCTCAGACCCTCTGTCCTCAGACCCTATGTCCTTAGACCCTCTGTCCTTAGACCCTCACATCGTACAAGGAAAAACTTCAGAAGAAAACCCACAGTTTAAAGGGAACATGGGAGAAACCTCAGGGAGAGCAACAGAGGAGGGATCCCTCTCCCAGGACGGACAGACGTGCAATAGATGCCGTGTGTAAATTGAAAAGATAATACATTTGCAACATAGGTAGTCCAAATGTTTGGAAATGCATGTGTGTATAATAGGAAAATGAATCCACGAGGATATCCATCCAGGACCTATGATCCAGGACCACAGCCACGACTCAAGATCCAGGGCTCGCGATGCAGGACACAGGACCGCAGGATCATCCATGACTCCGGATCCCAGCGTATATAGACACCCAAAAAGAAAAGACATTTGGGGAAGCTGGGTTAATCGGAACATGAGAGTACACACAGGTATAGACAGAGAGAAGGAAGAAGTAGATGTCCCCCGACAACTAAGCCTATATCAGCAAAACTAGGGGCTGAATCTAATCAGCCCTAACTATAAGCTTTATCAAAAAGGAAGGTCTTAAGCGCACTCTTAAAAACGGATAGGGTGTCTGCCGCCCGAACACAAACTGGAAGCTGATTCCACAAATGTGGAGCTTGATAAGAAAAGGCTCTGGCTCCCATTGTACTTTTAGAGACTCTAGGAACAACCAACAACCCTGCATTCTTGGAACGCAATGCCCTTTCATTGATCAGATAACATATTCTTTACCTCTGGAGAAAATGACATTGGAAAAATTAAATCGTGGACATATTTTTCAAGCTCTCTGGTCGCCATTGTTTATAGCCTATATCTGAGATATGATGGAATGGTGCATTCTGTGGCTATTTTTCATGACGGCCGGAAATACTAGTTGTGTTGTCATTGTCGCTATAATTAATTGTATAATTATTTGTTTGTTTTACTTTGATGTTTTATTATTGAATTTTTTCCGTTTTCTGTTTATTTTCATGGCTCTGTTGTTTAAAGAGCTTACGAAATGAAGGACAACACTATTCTTATTAGGATAATAAATACTATTATTAATGGGAAATCATTTGTCATTGATGACAATATGCCCGCTGTATTTATAAATCGTGATTTATTACAACTTTCCATGCTCGCTTCCGATGTTACACGACCGCTCCGGACCAAACGGCTTTCGCCGGTTAGTTACGTCACGCACGTCACGAGTAGAACCCTTTTTGAATAATACACTTACTATATGGCTGATGTCGGACTCTGGCTCGGATATTTCGACAGAATCGAGTGACAGTGAGTCGTCAATAGACTCGGTGCACTTTCAAGAAGAGGAGGATTTTATTGAAGAGGATGCCGGTGTGGAGTCTAACGTGGTGGAACCATACCAGTTTGAGCCACAGTATTCAAGTAGCGGTAGAGATACAGACGGGAGCGAAAATGGGGACGATGATCCTGGATTGGCGGAGATCCGGTGCGGCAACAAAAACACAGACTGGTAGGCTATATACATTTGACTTTAATTCATAGAGAATTACTAGTCGTAAATATAATATGCCCACGGCTGTGATTGACAACCTGGACAGCCAGTCAGAAGCTAGAATGCCACCTAGAGAGCCAATCAGAACCTAGAACGGGCTGCAGGGCTGGCCAGACTATTATATTGTGGCATAAAAGTTAGATGCATTAGAATGCTAAACTTTTTCATGACGGTTTTGGGTGGACCTCTGACGCGGGCCTCGCTCTCCTCTCCCGGCCCAGCCCCTTCAGTTAATGTATTAGCCTACTTTCAAAAACATAAGATTGACAACCAGATCAATAGCTCCGTAGTCTGTATTCTATCTATATGGCGCTGGTCTGTAGCGCAGGTTCTTCTCAAAGTGTGGTCCGCGGACCACTGGTGGTCCGTCAGCGCCCCTAGTGGCTCCGTGAGTATATTGGTAAAATTTCACATTTGAAATAAATACATTTATTTAAGTTTTTTCGCACTCTCGCGGGAATATCTCCGCAATGGAACGAGCTTAAGTTTCAACGTTCAAGTGCATGATATAGCCCAGATAAACACCTTCATTCACACATGTTTTGCCCACTTGTTTGTACCATTTTTCAGGCGATTTGTAAAAAATGATGTGTTTTTGGATATTTGTGGAGTTAGGTGGTCCGCGAGTGTTTTTTTTTATTGGTTAAGTGGTCCTTGGTATGAAAAGTTTGAGAACACTGTGTCAATGTAACTGATTACTGTGAAGAACGTGAATACACGGAGGTTCTTCCCACGGCACCCGAAGCCCCGTTTTCATCATTTCCCCCCGCTAATGTCTGGGCAGCTGGTCAACCGGCTGACAAACGAGCCAAGTCAGAAACTTTTTTTTTACATGTCATTTTGAGTCAGGCTTTATGCTTGTAAACATTGAACAACAAGTAGCGCGGCTTACCTTCGCTCTCTCCCTTTGGAGAATGCATTTCGCCGTCTCTTTAGTGGAGGACTCTGCATCGGGGGACATGTAGGAATCGGCGTGGTGGCTTGTGCTTGGCATTTGGGGTCTTGGCAGTATTGTTGGAACAGCATCTTTGTTCAGTTTGAAATTATTTTTTAATCCAATTCCTTAGCGAGCATTGTGGACTGGTCGAAACACGATCTTTCAAAGTGCTGCCCCACAAATTGTAGGTTTCATCGACCCCGGGTTTACCTGGTTATATGATGAATTGGAAATGGGGGACCCTGATGTAAACAAGACGAAAGTCTTTCTCTGGTCTGCATCCCCTTAACAATTGTATGTTTTGAGCTGTACTGTACTGTACCCAATATACAAGCTGTTAATACACTTTTCAATCAATCAATCAAGTCCAGCAAAGTCCGCCCTCGTATATACGCGACATTTGACAATTTTTTGGCCACAAAAACATCCCATAGCCAGATTTGGAGACGCCCCACATCCCATACCACACACTCGCTTGCCGATTATTCTTCGCGTTTGTTGTTGTGCATCCTTTGTTTTAATATTTGCCGCTTCAAGGCATTTAAACAATGGTGACGTCAGCTGTGTTCTGCTCAGCTGTGTTCTACTCATGACGTCACCGCCCGCCGGAAATGACCGAAGTTGTTTGTTTCCCAGAGCGACGAACGATTGTTACTAACTGACAACATTTGTATGCTGTTATAATCGTGATTTATTAAAAAAATACATCAATAATGAAAAAATCATATGGCACATTTCCACAATACAAATGTAACCTCTATCATATACCAAGCCCACGAACAGGTGCTAATAGCATTTCGTAAGCTCTTTAAGTTATTGATAAGCATTTTTTTTGGTTTCGCCCGTGGTGGGCATGTGGCGGGTGAAGGGGAGTGTAGTGAGTATGCTGTAATATTACAATATCAATGAAATGGCATCGATTACTGTAAATAACATAATAAAATAAAAGACTTGTAAAAAGACTTGTAAAAAATAAATATATATATATATCAATTGGCATTTCAAAGGGTTAAATTCTGAAAATAAATGAATATTTTTTTGCAGTTATGATGAGAACTGATCTTGGTTCAAAGATTTCATCCTTTCTTTTATAATTTAAATAATATTTTGTAAAGCATTCTTTAACTGGTTAAGGGTTGGTGCTCTGTGCTCTGAGGACATCGGAGGAACGTTTCTTAAAAGAAGCACAAGGGGTTAAAAGACAACAGTTTATCGTCTGTTCAAATGATTCTGCGAAAAATATAAATATGCATAAAAATCCAATGTCTAGTTTTTAATCATTTAATAATAATAATAGATTTATTTTGTAAGCGCTTTTACAGGTGCTCAAAGTCTCTTTACAGAGATAGTGAAAAGAAAAGAACACCAAATAAATATAGTTGAAGTCAAATTAAAATCAAGCAATACAGAAACAATCACACATTAGAAGCCACATTGAAGAGGTGAGTCTTTGTGAGTGTTTTGAAGGTGAGTCTCTGACGGGTTGTGGGAACCGACCAAGACAGTGAAAGGATAATCCCTCCTTGCATTTAGTACACGGAACATTTTAATGCTTACAATCCTGAGAAGTGAATGTATTTTGTAAGAAAAGAGTGAAGATTCAGTGAAAATGATATTTTCCTTGGTGGTGCTTCTTTTTCCTTTAAGCACATGAGTTTAGAGACACGAGGTTTTAGACGGTTTCTCTGAGTCACATGTGGTTTCTCTGAAGGACTTTTCAGATTCAGGTCTCTCGCCCACGTTTCTTCTGGTTAAAGGGTTCGCTGACGGAGAAGTGTGATAAGAAAGGGATATGGGTTCTTTTACCCATAATGACGCCTCGCTGCACATTATCCCGCTTATCACACGGCCACATTCTCAACAAAGCAACGATATGACTCCCAATATTAATTGAAATGCTTTTATAGATTTGGAAAAAATGTTATTGATTTAAATTGACGTGCATCCGCTAAGAAAAATAGTCCGTTGTTACCGTTTAAAATACGTAGCAACGGCAGGAAGTTCTTCGATAGCGTTTTTGCTGACCTTTTTGATTACAGATTTGAAAACGTCGCTGCTTGCTTTAAAAGTAGCTCAGTTCATGATGTCAGACCTTGGGAAGTATCTAGATATCCCTGTCCTAATGCCAGAGGAACTGCACACTGAATATGTGTCGCCCTTTGATGTCTGGACCGCTGTGTAAAAAGGACCGCAGCTCCGTGTTGAGGGTTTCTGCCCCGTAGCTGATCAGCTAGTCTTTAAATAGTTTCAGCCCATAATGTGGTCCGTCTTCGACCAAACTAAATCAACCAGACTACTTTCTGCAGATGTGAGCATAACAACGGTCAATAAATCCTTGACGTGTCACGTGTTCTGAATTGACCAATCAGAATCGAGTATTCAACTAAGCCATGTAATAAACTGGGTTAAAGACCAAGGTTAATATTATCCTCAACAAAAGGGTTCAATTTTAACTGTGTTGTAATATTATATTTTAAATGTACTATGTACTACTTTACAGACCTGTACTTTAATCTTGTTTTATAACTGTGTGTCTGATAGCGCAACACACTCTCACTCCATAATCGTCCAGGAGCGACGTTTGGTCAGTGTCCGTGGCGTGCAGTTGTGACGCTCCTAGGCTCCTTCAGCTTCATAAAGGGACGCAAATAGCTTTCAATTGATTGCAATGTATTCCCATCTGCGGCGGGAGTTGACGCTCATGGAAGCACGGCATTCATTTGTGTCGGCTGCCCTTAAAGGCAATGTGAGCGTCCATTCCCATTGGATAACAGAGAATTGTACACCCGGAAGTAAGTATTCCCCTTACTGTCGATTGATTTTACAGTGATATCTGAACTACTCATCGACTAAAAAACACCAGATTATCCTTGTTAATTACACAACATTGATTGGTTTAAATTGTGTGCAATGCTTTTGTATTTTTCCCCTTCGATTCGGAGAAACAAATATTTGTTCGGAGTAAAGGATGGCAGAAGACACTACACTACCCGGAATCCCCAGCTATCGTTTAGGACTGCACCATGTGCTCTGTTTGACAAACCCCGTGATCAGTCCTCAAGCTCTGTGATTGGTTGACCTCCAACTGCATTCCATATAAAAAACGTGTAAAAGATAAAATCATACTTTATTCAGCAGTGCTTGCTTTACTCTTTGAAAGTCATCACATTAATGCATTGTAATAAATGGTTTGGCTGCATCAAATATTACACATCTATCGTAGTTCTTTATTTATCTACAGAGATCGGGCATCAGAATAGACCGGAAACTATTCTTTTACCGTTCAGTTTGAATTTCACAATAAAGTTAGTAGTAATAATCTGTTTTGATATTATTGTTTTTTATTAACTATAGACCGCTGGGTCATGTTAAGACCATCTGTTCTGTGTTGCTGTGGGTTTTTTCCATCGCTTTTGTTACAAATATCAAAACAATAACAGAATATATCCGTCGTAAACTAAACCAGAAACAGTAGTATATTTTATTTTGTAAACACTGCAAACTTGACAGCTTTTTAACCCAAGCCACCTACTGGTTAAAGCACGTTATTACACGTTTAGAGTAATGCAATGCAGGTAGATTGTGTTGCTTTTTAATGACTGTTTAAAATGCCTTTTTCTTAATGTCTTTTATTATTATTAACTACTTGTTACTTGTTGCTAGGGACGCTGCTATCGATATTATTTCTGTTATGTTGTGTAACTGTTTAATGGTGTTATCTTTATTGCTACCCCCTTCCCCGTCAATGTATAGTGTTGGTCCACAGCGCAAACATATTAGTTTAACAAAATCCGCATCTAAAATGGTGGCATAGACAGTGGCGACTGGTCATTAGGGGCAGGTGGGGCACAGCCCCACCTAGTGTCAGCAGAAAGTATTAAAATAATGATTACAACAAAATGCAAAAAATAAATTCAAATATATATAAAATATATTCTAAGATCATGTTTAATCATCTGATTCGTTTCATTGCTGTTTTATACGGAGTCCTGGAGGGTTCATAGAGAGAAAAATAAATAAAACGTGGCCACGTTTTACTTTCTCGTGCGCACGCTTTAGTAACTCGTAAAGCGTGGCCTCGTTTTATTTAAATTGAGGGATTCCTGTCCTTGACTCACAGTATCTGCTGCCCACAACTGTTTTATCGAAGGAAAACCTCCTTCACTTTATGAAATCTCAGCGGCACCAGTGACCTGTACTACGAAGCAGGATTGGCTATTTACACTATTCATTCATGAAGTATGATGCTGCGCTGTCAGCACGCGTCTCCATGTTTGTGATTGGTCAAATGTTGCTAACCCCGTCCCTTTCACCTGAGCGCGCTCTCAGCCGGACAGAGAAACCCTGGTTGATTTACTGAGTTGATAACCAGCTTCGTAGGACCGCTTATCGACATCGCGTTTGTTAGGGTCAGTTAAGCCGGGTAAATCGAACATATTCAGGTCCAGGGTCTGTTGAACTGGCTTCGTCGTACAGGGCACTGGAGGCAGTAACGTGTAACTCAGCAGAATCTGAGAAGAGCAGCACCAGCTGCAAAGAGCTGTGCCTTTTACTGTTTACTTCACTGCGTTTCCCTTCATTAGAACCGCTGAATAGAGATCGAGGCTGCTACGTTTAACCACACACACCTATACACACATCGAACTACCAGAGTATTCCCCCTCGCTTTATGAAGGAGATGTCCTGTCACCGGGGCGCATGATGTGTGTGTGTGTGCTCAGCTCCACTCTGTGTGCGTGTTCGTGTGTATCCGACACCACCGGCATTTGTTTTCAAATTACCACGAACAGTACTTTAAACAAATCTGGTTCCCCATAGTTAAGTGTATTCCCAAGTGAAAGAAATGTGTTTAATCTTAATCTCGATGTGCTATAGTCCTGCCGGAGTGCACCGGAACGAACGATACTATCATAAACAAATGCCCCCCCCCCCCCCCCCCACACACACACACACACACACACACACAAAACGAGGCCATGCTTTATTAACTCGTGCGCACGCTTTAGTAACTCGTGCGCACGCTTTATTAACTCGTGCGCACGCTTTAGTAACTCGTGCGCACGCTTTAGTAACTCGTGCGCACGCTTTAGTAACTCGTGCGCACGCTTTAATAACTCGTGCGCACGAGTTACTAAAGCGTGCGCACGAGAAAGTAAAACGTGGCCACGTTTTATTTATTTTTCTCTCTATGAACCCTCCAGGGCTCCGTAGTTTTAGTCTGTGTTCTTCTAATTAGTGTCTACAGTGTGTGCCTATTGGGCTGTTTAGAGCCATGTGGGACAAAACCCGATCCTGCCCCTCCCTCTCTCTGTCTAAGTGAACGGTGACTGTAAAAACTACACTGCGCATGCTCAGAATATTTTCCTATTTAATGTGTGTGGCAAAAAATAATGACCATAGGGGCTAAGAGCTGCCATCCCCACCATACGTCATCTCACATCATTCAGAGCTGATTGGCTGTATGTATGTGTGCCGCGAAAAGTGTGGTGTGTGAAGAGGAGGAGAGAGACGCGTCCTAAAACCAGGAAGTAAGCTGCGCATAGTTTCCCTCCACAAAAAGCAATGTGATTTATCCATAGGATTTTAGAAAATGGCTCAAAGTAAGATCTGTGGGAAACGTAGCTGTTAGATACATTTACGTTTTGTTCAGCCGGATAATATCCACATGTCTACCCTACTTTTATCATTTTCGAATCATAAATCTTTCGATTAGATTTATGATAGACTTTTGAAACTACAAGAACATAAGGAGGACTTTTACAAAAAAGTAATAGAGATGTTTGTCCAGAAGGATAGGCAAATGGACTTCATCTTCAAGTCAAGGTAAGACCACAATTTGATTGAAGATGGGATCTTACTAAGAGAGAACAATTCAATATTTAAATGATAAAATTACATTTTTTGGGTATCCTTCTGTTGAACTGTCTGTTTAAAATAGGTCAAAATATAATATTTGTAAACCTGAAGAGTCAGTGCCAGTGCCTCACCAGCCATGAACCTCTCTGCAGAAGCTTATAGACATCTACGTGCCCCCAGCACATATATAAACGCCACTGGGCATAGATAGCCTACGTTATTTTCCCCTGTGCAATTCTCCATTTACTCAACAATAACACATAATTATCCTTGTGTTTATTTATTTGTTTGATTAATAAACACAAGTTGGAGTCCGTCAGGACCGAGGGTCGGAGCAGCTCATTTGCTTTAGAGAATATTACACCGGGAAGAAAGTATTCTCTCCGCTTCGCTTGACAAACCCTGTGATAGTCCTCAAGCTCTGTGATTGGAGATTGTGCTCCGAGGGTTACGCCAAGCCTCGAACAGCACTTGAAATGGGATGGAACCACGGCAGACTGTCCAAAACTGGATTTGAACGGGTCCACCGCGTCCCCCCCTCCCCCACCCCGTCCCCAGAACTACACATGCTGGCTATTCTGTTTCGCAACATGTTCTGTATCTATGGCACGTCTCTACTGGGAGTTGTAGTTTTAAAAGACGTTTTCGTATTTCCCATAATAAGAAGTTGCCAGTATTAAACTGTGTACATCCCTGGAGGTTTAGGGGATAGGAAACACTCACATTTAAAACATATAATTAATACATGGGTGAAAATTGCTTGTGCCCATAATGGGCAGCATTAATATATATACACACATGCCAGCTAAGGTCAGAAGAGCTTTATTTAACAGCTGGTCTTATGTTTGTGACCCCTGTTGTTAATTGATAACATTACATTACATTAATTGATAAGCCTGAAACATGCACTTGTCAAGGTTCAGAGGCACATTTTGCAAATATGGCAGTAGCCATCGATCAGCTTAAGATAAGACATACTTTATGGATCCCAAGTTGGAACATTTGCGTTACATCAGCATGTGTAACAGTTGTAAATATGCAGTGGTGTTTATTTGTAAATCATTTAGTATAATCACACAAATTCTGTGTTTTATATTTAACAATTCTGTGTTCTTTATTTATTGATTGTTCAATACCTGACAAGGCCGGAGATGAAATATCTACATCTTATAAGAGTATAATACATTATGTATAATATCAGTTAAAATAAGTGCTTCAACATAGTTAACATTGCTGGAGGTATGCACAAATATTGATAGATGTCTTGTAATGCACTATTGAGGAACCTGCGACCCAAGTTTTTCATTCAATGCATAACTACACCATAGTTGTGTGGGCCTATATGATATGTCAATAAAACTTAGACAATCTTTAAATCTTGAAAGGGATGTGCAAAATAGTAATTATATACAGTCTTTAATTAACTATTAGTAGAGAATAACGAGTAATGAATATACTTTATAGGGATCCTATTAATATCTAATGATAAAAATAATGAAATTCAATAACATGCTTTAACCACTAGGTGTCCCTTTATATCAGCTGTGCACCTTTATGGTGTAAATACAGCCTATCTACCAATTGGATCAAATATAAAAGTCAGCCGAATTAGTGTTGATACTGCAAGGAGACGTATTGTGTGAAAAGAAATGTAAGATATTGTTTAATGGCTGATATATTTATGATCCACGTCACGTTTTCAGTTCCTCATGTTTGTCTAGAAGTCTTCTCATCAGGGCTATATAAATACAGAACTACGGCAGATATGTAATATTCAATGCAGCCGAACCGTGTATTACAATGCCGTTATGTGATGACTTCCAAAGAGAAAAGCAAGCACACTCGGAATAAAGTATTATTTTTTAAAAATGTTTTCGGTCTGTTTCCGGTATTTGTTAATGACGATGTGCTGTGAGATGTGAGACTGGAATTGCACAGGGGAAAATAACGTATCTTTAGATGCGGATTTTGTTAAACTAATACGTTTGCGCTGTGGATCAACACTATACATTGACGGGGAAGGGGGTAGCAATAAAGATAACACCATTAAACAGTTACACAACATAACAGAAATAATATCGATAGCAGCGTCCCTAGCAACCACCTTGGTAACAATGAAAACGTCCTGAAGTAATCTTCGTAATAACTAGCAAACTAAAGATCATGTACATCCACTGCACACATCACGTGACATAGACGCCAGCCATTGGAATGAATGGTGAAAAAAACGGGGTTTGTCAAACAGAGCACATGGTGTAGTCCAAACGATAGCTGGGGATTCTGGGTAGTGTAGTGTCTTCTGCCATCCTTTACTCCGAACAAATATTTGTTTTCTCTGAATCGAAGGGGAAAAATACAAAAGCATTGCACACAATTTAAACCAATCAATGTTGTGTAATTATCAAGGATAATCTGGTGTGTTTGAGTCGATGAGTAGTTCAGATATCACTGTAAAATCAATCGACAGTAAGGGGAATACTTACTTCCGGGTGTACAATTCTCCGTTATCCAATGAGAATGGACGCTCACATTGCCTTTAAGGGCAGCCGACACAAACGAATGCCGTGCTTCCATGAGCGTCAAATACCGCCGCAGATGGGAATACATTGCAATCAGTTGAAAGCTATTTGCGTCCCTTTATGACGCTGAAGGAGCCTAGGAGCGTCACAACTGCACGCCACGGACACTGACCAAACGTCGCACCTGGACGATTATGGAGTGAGAGTGTGTTGCGCTATCAGACACACAGTTATAAAACAAGATTAAAGTACAGGTCTGTAAAGTAGTACATAGTACATTTAAAATATAATATTACAACACAGTTAAAATTGAACCCTTTTGTTGAGGACAATATTACTGACCAAACGTCGCTTCTGGACGATTATGGAGTGAGAGTGTGTTAGATAGCGATCATGCAATGTTTTTAGTGTTTGTTGATTGATAAACATGCAGATGGAAATGAGCTATTAGCTAAAATCTGGCATAAATCATCTCTTCTCTTTCCTGAGATTAGTGTATTCGTATGCATGGCCCTAAATAAATACATACATTCCAATTAAATCGTCACCTCACAGTAAAACGTTATTACAAGGAGTTTTCTTTTCCTGGTAATGAAACGTACTCGTAAGCTTCGTTAAAAGTATTGATCATTATGGCAATTATTGATCATTAAAAGGGCAACATTGTTGAACAGATGCCTTCACTGACTTACATGACGGTTCAGGCTCTACTCGACTCTATCGTTATGTGGTCTTGAATTTTTTTATATTTGAGGCGAAACATGAATAAATCCAGTTTTCGAAGGAGATGTTTTTACAGTAATATAAACCAGATATTATGGAGGGGATTTTAGCTTCTGAATTTTCTCAAGTTTCAGACTTTTTTCAAGAATTTTGACTTTCTTCTTAAAAATGTTGATGTTTTTAGAAAGTCGTAAATGTTTCTAACTCAACTTTTGTCAAAAAATTCTATATTTTTTCTGAACTTTGACATTTTTCAAGAAATCTGTCCGACTTCTTTTTTCCGCAGGATTCTGACTTTCTTTAAAAAAAATCAGACATTTTTCAGACTACTGGATTCTCTCAAATTTCGGACTTTTCAGAATTCTATGACTTTCCTCAACATCCGGAAATGTTTCAGTCTCAGAATTCTGCTTCATTTCCAAGGTTTCTTGATTTTTCATAAATCTGTCTTTTTTGTTCAAATTAATTCTGTATCTTTGGCACAAATTCAGACTTTTCTAAAACTGTTGACATTTTTCTGAACTTTGACATTTTTCAAGAAATGTGACTCTTCTTTTTTCCTCTGAATTCTGACTTTTTTCCGAAGTCCAAATTTTTCCCAAAATTCTATTTTTCTTTCAGGAATCGGACTGACTTTCTTTTTAAAAAAAATTGAGATTTTTCAAACAATTCTGACATTACAATGGACAATGTATTTCAACTTGTAAATAAACAAACCAACGAGCAGAACATGTAGAAAGTTCGTTTTATTGAGGACATTTCCTCTAGCGAACAGCATGAATATCAATAATTTACCTAATCAATTATCAATCTACCAACCAATCTGGCAAACAACCAACACATCTTTCCACCAACCAACCAAACAACCAACCAACCAAATGGCCAATTGTTCCGCAAACAAACAAACAACCAACAAACAATCATTCAATAAATTATTCCACCAACCAACCAACAAACCAACATAAACAATCAGCCAACCAAACATACAACCAACCCATCAAACAACCAACCAATCATTCAACAAATTATTCCATCAACCAACCAACCAACATAAAAAATCAACCAACCAACCAACCAACCAACCAAACAAACAAACCAACCAAACAACCAATCAACCAAACAAACAACCAACCAACCAACCAATCAACCAATCAAACAAACAACCAACCAATCAACCAACCAATCAAACCAACCAACCAACCAACCAACCAATCAAACAACCAACCAACCAAACAACCAATCAAACAATCAACCAATCAACCAAACAACCAATCAAACAACCAAACAATCAACCAACCAACCAACCAACCAACCAACCAACCAAACCAACCAACCAACCAACCAACCAATCAAACAACCAAACAATCAATCAACCAATCAACCAACCAACCAACCAACCAATCAAACCAACCAACCAAACAACCAACCAAACCAACCAACCAACCAACCAACCAACCAACCAACCAACCAAACAATCAACCAACCAATCAACCAACCAACCAACCAAACAACCAATCAAACAACCAACCAATCAAACAACCAAACAATCAACCAACCAATCAACCAAACAACCAACCAACCAACCAATCAACTTGAATATCGGGACATGTTTGCTCTGAAGCTCTTTAAGGATCGTCAGGTAAAAAAAGATTCAGTTTCCTGTGTAGCAATAGATTGAACGGACATCACTTTCACACATTTTAATAAAACAAATATTCTTAAAGGGATTTTTTGCATTTATGCGACGCTTTAATTCATTGTAGATAAAAAAGGTGAATCGTGTCAAGAATAAATCTAAATCCTGGCGTTATATTCTGAAGGTTTGACTTTATTCTCAAAATGTTGACTTTGAGTTTGGCTTTGAATCACTGCAGCAGAAAGTTCAGCAATAACATTGATAATTATTTAGAAAAAATAAGTTACATCAGATCACAAAATCAAAACATTTTAAGAAAAAGGTTTTAGCATCTCAGAATTAAGTGGAGGCAAGAAAAAGGTCAGAATATATTAAAGGAATTGTCATAATATTACAAAACGAAAAAGCATCAAGGAGTAAAATTTAGAGGAAATTGTCACAAATATTTAGAAGATAAAGATGAATTCATAATATTTTTAAATAAAGTTGTCAACGCTGGCTTTCTCTATTAATAGAAACGTCATCCTCAAATAATTATGGCTTCATCCCCGAAATATTACAACTTTTTCCTCTAAATATTACTTTATGAAATATTGGTGTTTCCCCAAAAATGTCAGTGTTCAGCCAAAATAATTTCTTCTCAAAATATTTTAAACTTACCAAAATCCCAGAAGGTTTTGGTAAGGGTCCGAGCTGTCCGAGGAAAGTCCCGTTAGCTACATAAAGATTAAACTCCATGATTATATAATATATAATCCTGTTCCTTAAAGTGTCTGAAACTTTCTACATTTCATTGTTTTGCTAAAAAGAAAATCCTGATTGTAGGTTCAAAACTATTTCCCGTGATCCTCCTCGGGTCCGGGGCTACAGTTTGAGACCCGGTCTTTATTCCCTTCTCAGGGTCCATAAGGCACTGCGCATCACTGCCGAGGTGCCGCTGAGCAAGGCACGTTCATATATATCAACAGTCTATGAGAGAAATCCGACGAAAGCAAAGTCTTCATCTTCATCTTCGGGCGAACAGACCAACGTTTTATTTAAAGCTGGTCTTCGCTCCGTCAGAGCGCCGATGAGTCGACTCTCTGAGCGCCTGCGGGCCGCAGAGGGGGGCGCCTGCAGAAAGAGACCTGAGGTTACTTTAAACCTTCCTTTTCATTAGACCTGGGGGTCCGAACTTTGTTCTCCGAGGGCCACATATAGAATAACATAAGAAGGGCTGGGCCGCTCACTAGAGGAGAGGGATATCGCCTCAGGAGTTTAGTTATAAGTTAGAAAAATCAATCAAATGTAGGCAAATTATGCTTTATATTTCAATGTGCTTTAAGAAAAAACAGACTCCTTTGAAAAATATATTTCCTGTTCTTTTGTCAAATATACAAACTTGAAAATAAATAATTGTCCCAACGACTTCAAAGACCCCCGCACCTTTTGGGTCCGGCTGGATTAGCAGCTGCTCCGTGTTGGTTGGGCGGGGGGGCGACCAGACGAGGCTTCACAGGGACCAAAGGTTTGAGAGGGATCTGAGGAGAGGATCATGGGTAATAACTTTGATTTGATTTATTTCGAACGTGTAAAACAATAATACAAAAGATAATACAAATAATGAAATGAAACAAGAGAATTTTGATACTGTACAAACTTAAGCAGTATCAGATTGATAAACTAAAATGTTAGTGACTTACAAATGATATATAAACAAATGACTACACATCCGAAAAGAAGTTGGAAGAAGTTTACACTGATTGCATCCCACCCCCTCTCGCAGAAACTCAACAGTAACAGGTGCATTTCACACGCCGGTGTAAATGTCCGATGCTCATTTCTGTTCCTGAACGCCCCACACCTGTCTGATCCAATCACCTGAAACTCACCTGAACTAAATGTGCTGTGACCTTATTCAGATAAATGATTCTTATGAAAGCTATTCAGTTCGGAACAAATATTATTCAACGTATTTTCTTCAGATTTCTTCAGAATTAAAATATTTGCATAATTGATCATATTTGTATATATATAAAATGAAGAAGCTACATGCTAGCAGCTACATTTTAACAGTGTCATGCCAACAGCTACTTTTTAACAGCTACTTTTTTAACAGCTACATGCTAACAGCTAAATTCTAGTAGCTGAATTCTAACAGCTCAATGTTAAAAGCTACAAACTCTCTGCTACATGCTAACAATTACATGCTAACAGCTACATACCAGGGTTGCCAACTTTGGGTACCTGGCTGGAGTGAGATTTTGATATCATGGGTTTAATTACACATATGCGCACTAAATGACTGCTATCGTGTCAGTAGCGGGACCTTAGCATATAGGATATATATACAATATATACAAATACAACGGTGCTGACAATATTATCATTTATTGCAATAATTTCCGGGAAAATGTATCCAACAAAATGAATTATCGTGAGAGGCCTATACATGAAACACACACACAAACAAATCTACAGACTCACTCCAAACTGCCAAATGTATTAATTAACACACTCTCACTCTCATATACTCTTTGACTCTATTTTGGCCTAGTAGAACGATAAGCAGCAGACTTTTACTTTTTTATCATTTCTACTGGATCTTAGATCTGCGCATGCGCAACACACCTGATTGACCAACCGGCTCCCACTGCTCTGCTGTCTGTTAACGTTAAGAGTGGTGGGGGCGGGGAGGGAGCGGATCGACAGCTTGAGCAGCTATCAACTCAACATTGTAAATAACCAACCAAAAACAATCGCCGTTCATCTTGTTTTTGGCGTGAGAATAGTTTGGGCAGCGTGAGAGCGTGAGATTGAGAGTGAAAGCGTGTGTCACACGCCAGATGCGTGAGAGTTGGCAACCCTGTACGTACCAACAGCTACATGCTAACAACTCCATGTTAACAGCTTCATGCTAACAACTACATGTTAACAGCTTCATGCTAACAACTACATGTTAACAGCTTCATGCTAACAACTACATGTTAACAGCTTCATGCTAACAACTACATGTTAACAGCTTCATGCTAACAACTACATGTTAACAGCTTCATGCTAACAGCTTCATGATAACAGCTACATTTAAGCGGCTGAGTTCCAGCTCTATGTTAGAAGCTACAAACTATCGGGTACATGCTAACAGGTGTACCTGTGCAGGTGTGCCAGGGTCAGGGGGAAGGGGCTTGTTGGGTGGAGCTGGTCTTCCGAGCAGCTGGGGGTTAGTGGGGGGGCATTCAGTACAAGAGAGGGTTAAACAGGAACATCGTGCTCAGACATGTTTGAGTTATTAGTGCTGCATGCAGATAGAAACAGAGCAAAGGAGAGAATATGTACAAACATTATGGAGTCAAGTGAATGAATTCAGACTGAAATATGATGACTTTAATGATATCAGTCAATCAACTCGAGGAGATCAAGAAAATATATGGTAAATGACATGTATTAATCATTAGTCTTTGCACTCAAAGCACTTCTACAAGTCAGCATTCACCCGCCGTTTAAATAAAATCATTAAACAACAAATAAGAATTTGCAGCTTTCAAATGATGATTTAAATGTCACCATTATAAATGCAGCTTCAAACTCTTCAGTAGAAGAAGACTGTATTAAACTTTGCAGAAACTGTACAGGTGAGTGTACCTGAGCGGGGGGGTCGCAGGGCAGAGGCTTGCTGGGGGGGGCAGGTCGCTGGTTAGCAGGTTAAAGCAGAAAGAAAAGTTACAGAGCAGCAGGGTCAGAAATGAGAGACGATAAAACATTTTCTCTGATCATGATTTAACTCGGATGCTAGCTCAAACGTTAGCACAGAGATGCTAACATACACAGACGTTAGCACAGAGACGCTAACATACACAGGCGTTAGCACAGAGACGCTAACATACACAGCCGTTAGCACAGAGACGCTAACACAGGCGTTAGCACAGAGATGCTAACATACACAGACGTTAGCACAGAGATGTAAATAAACAGACGTTAGCATAGAGACATTAGCACCTGGTTACCTGTGGGGGAGGGTTTAGGGTGGGGTCGGGGGGGAGGGGCTTAGTGGGAGCAGTAGGTCGGGTCATGAACCTGATGAAACAGGAAGCAGAGAAACAGCTAACACATGCGCAGCAGAAGGTCAAAGGTCAGACCAGCAGCTTGTTGACGTCAGAAACCTCTGCAGCGTGATACTTGAGTAAAAGTAGAAGTACTCAGATCTTGTACTTGAGTAAAAGTAGAAGGACTCAGATCTTGTACTTGAGTAAAAGTAGAAGTACTCAGCTCTTGTACTTGAGTAAAAGTAGAAGTACTCAGATCTTGTACTTGAGTAAAGTAGAAGTACTCAGATCTTGTACTTGAGTAAAAGTAGAAGTACTCAGATCTTGTACTTGAGTAAAAGTAGAAGTACTCAGATCTTGTTCTTGAGTAAAAGTAGAAGTACTCAGATCTTGTACTTGAGTAAAAGTAGAAGTACTCAGATCTTGTACTTGAGTAAAAGTAGAAGTACTCAGATCTTGTTCTTGAGTAAAAGTAGAAGTACTCAGGTCTTGTACTTGAGTAGAAGTACTCAGGTCTTGTACTTGAGTAGAAGTACTCAGGTCTTGTACTTGAGTAAAAGTAGAAGTACTCAGATCTTGTACTTGAGTCAAAGTAGAAGTGCTCAGGTCTTGTACTTGAGTCAAAGTAGAAGTACTCAGATCTTGTACTTGAGTAAAAGTAGAAGTACTCAGATCTTGTACTTGAGTAAAAGTAGAAGTACTCAGATCTTGTACTTGAGTAGAAGTACTCAGATCTTGTACTTGAGTAAAAGTAGAAGTACTCAGATCTTGTACTTGAGTAGAAGTAGAAGTACTCAGATCTTGTACTTGAGTAAAAGTAGAAGTACTCAGGTCTTGTACTTGAGTAGAAGTACTCAGGTCTTGTACTTGAGTAAAAGTAGAAGTGCTCAGGTCTTGTACTTGAGTCAAAGTAGAAGTACTCAGATCTTGTACTTGAGTAAAAGTAGAAGTACTCAGATCTTGTACTTGAGTAAAAGTAGAAGTACTCAGATCTTGTTCTTGAGTAAAAGTAGAAGTACTCAGATCTTGTACTTGAGTAAAAGTAGAAGTACTCAGATCTTGTACTTGAGTAAAAGTAGAAGTACTCAGATCTTGTACTTGAGTAAAAGTAGAAGTACTCAGATCTTGTACTTGAGTAAAAGTAGAAGTAGGAATACTCTGTTACAGTAAAAGTCCTGCATTCAAAATGTTCCTCAAGTGAAAGTAGAAAAGTATTCTCATCAAAATATAGTGAAAGACAGTAAAAGTAGTCGTTGTGCAGATTGGTCCATTTCAGAATAATATATATGATATGTTTTATAATGATTGATCATGAAAGTGTTCTCAAAGCTGGTGAAGGTGCAGCTAGTTTGAAGTACTTTGTATACTGCAGGGTAGCTGGTGGATTTACTCCAGGTGGAACTAAAGTCTGATTCAACACTTGGTTAGATTTCACATCATTCATCCACATCTGTGAAGTAACTAAAGGTATAAATACATGCAGTGGAGGAGAAGTACACCATGTACCTCTGAACTGTAGAGGAGTAAAAGTATGAAGTAGCAACAAATGGAAATACTCAAGTAAAGTACAAGTACCTCTAAGACACAGTTGAGGAGATGTGAAAGCAGGACTTTCTGTCCTCGTGACCTTTATCACTAATAAAGAGACAAACATCACGCCGGAGGTTTCAAAGAAAGACGGTTTATTTGGGGTTTTTAGCGACACCGTTTCCTTTGCAGGTTAAACCTCACAGCTGGACAGAAGAGACGGTGTCTGTTGTCACATCTCTAGGAATCATATCTTTTAATCAAATACCTTGTGATGTGTTCGGGGTAATCTGAAGCTTTGGGCCTTTAAAAGCTGTAAGCACTAAAGAGTCAATCTGTCCAATTATTAAAACGTTTCATTAAAATGTTTGAAATAGATTTCAAAGCAAAGAGTACAAATATATAGTTTGACTTTTAGGGAATGCTTGACGTTGTATATAGTAGAAGTTGCCCCAGATGAACAAAAAAACAACAAATATGTTGTCATATCGGTGGTCAGTGAAGGCATCGTTGCCGTGGTTACCTCTTTGTGAGGGGGGGTCAGAGGGATGTCCGGCGGTGCGTTCAGGTGAAATCGGAGAGGTCGGACCTGCTCTCCGTTCCTGCGGTCGGCTCGCTCCATCACCGGCGTCCTGAACACAAACACTAACAATGAGACCCTGAACACATCACAGACACTGAGACCCTGAACACATCACAGACACTGAGACCCTGAACACAGACACTAACAATGAGACCCTGAACACATCACAGACACTGAGACCCTGAACACAGACACTGAGACCCTGAACACAGACACTGAGACCCTGAACACATCACTAACAATGAGACCCTGAACACAGACTCTGAGACCCTGAACACATCACTAACACTGAGACCCTGAACACAGACTCTAACAATGAGACCCTGAACACAGACACTGAGACCCTGAACACTGAGACCCTGAACATATCACTGACACTGAGACCCTGAACACAGACTCTAACAATGAGACCCTGAACACAGACACTGAGACCCTGAACACATCACTGACACTGAGACCCTGAACACAGACTCTAACAATGAGACCCTGAACACAGACACTGAGACCCTGAACACTGAGACCCTGAACATATCACTGACACTGAGACCCTGAACACAGACTCTAACAATGAGACCCTGAACACAGACACTGAGACCCTGAACACTGACACTGAGACCCTGAACACAGACACTGACACTGAGACCCTGAACACAGACTCTGACACTGAGACCCTGAACACAGACTCTAACACTGAGACCCTGAACACAGACTCTGACACTGAGACCCTGAACACATCACTGACAGTGAGACCCTGAACACAGACTCTAACACTGAGACCCTGAACACAGACTCTAACAATGAGACCCTGAACACATCACTGACACTCAGACCCTGAACACAGATTCTGACACTGAGACCCTGAACACAGACTCTGACACTGAGACCCTGAACACAGACTCTAACACTGAGACCCTGAACACAGACTCTGACACTGAGACCCTGAACACAGACTCTAACACTGAGACCCTGAACACAGACTCTAACACTGAGACCCTGAACACATCACTAAAAATGAGACCCTGAACACTGACTCTAACACTCAGACCCTGAACACAGACTCTGACACTGAGACCCTGAACACTGACTCTAACACTGAGACCCTGAACACAGACTCTGACACTGAGACCCTGAACACATCACTGACACTGAGACCCTGAACACTGACTCTAACACTCAGACCCTGAACACAGACTCTGACACTGAGACCCTGAACACTGACTCTAACACTGAGACCCTGAACACATCACTGACACTGAGACCCTGAACACAGACTCTGACACTGAGACCCTGAACACATCACTAACAATGAGACCCTGAACACTGACTCTAACACTGAGACCCTGAACACAGACTCTGACACTGAGACCCTGAACACTGACTCTAACACTGAGACCCTGAACATATCACTGACACTGAGACCCTGAACACAGACTCTGACACTGAGACCCTGAACACAGACTCTAACACTGAGACCCTGAACACATCACTGACACTGAGACCCTGAACACAGACTCTGACACTGAGACCCTGAACACAGACTCTGACACTGAGACCCTGAACACAGACTCTAATACTGAGACCCTGAACACAGACTCTGACACTGAGACCCTGAACACATCACTAACACTGAGACCCTGAACACATCACTGACACTGAGACCCTGAACACATCACAGACACTGAGACCCTGAACACAGACTCTAACACTGAGACCCTGAACACATCACAGACACTGAGACCCTGAACACATCACTGACACTGAGACCCTGAACACAGACTCTAACACTGAGACCCTGAACACATCACTGACACTGAGACCCTGAACACATCACTGACACTGAGACCCTGAACACATCACAGACACTGAGACCCTGAACACAGACACTCAGACCCTGAACACAGACTCTAACACTGAGACCCTGAACACAGACACTGAGACCCTGAACACATCACTAACAATGAGACCCTGAACACAGACACTGAGACCCTGAACACATCACTGACACTGAGACCCTGAACACATCACTTACACTGAGACCCTGAACATATCACAGACACTGAGACCCTGAACACAGACACTCAGACCCTGAACACAGACACTGACACTGAGACCCTGAACACTGACTCTGACACTGAGACCCTGAACACAGACACTGACACTGAGACCCTGAACACATCACTGACACTGAGACCCTGAACACATCACTGACACTGAGACCCTGAACACAGACACTGAGACCCTGAACACAGACTCTAACACTGAGACCCTGAACACATCACTGACACTGAGACCCTGAACACATCACTGACACTGAGACCCTGAACACATCACAGACACTGAGACCCTGAACACAGACACTCAGACCCTGAACACAGACTCTAATACTGAGACCCTGAACACATCACTGACACTGAGACCCTGAACACATCACAGACACTGAGACCCTGAACACAGACACTCAGACCCTGAACACAGACACTGACACTGAGACCCTGAACACTGACTCTGACACTGAGACCCTGAACACAGACACTGACACTGAGACCCTGAACACATCACTGACACTGAGACCCTGAACACATCACTGACACTGAGACCCTGAACACAGACACTGACACTGAGACCCTGAACACAGACTCTAACACTGAGACCCTGAACACATCACTGACACTGAGACCCTGAACACATCACTGACACTGAGACCCTGAACACATCACAGACACTGAGACCCTGAACACAGACACTCAGACCCTGAACACAGACTCTGACACTGAGACCCTGAACACAGACACTGACACTGAGACCCTGAACACATCACTGACACTGAGACCCTGAACACAGACACTCAGACCCTGAACACAGACTCTGACACTGAGACCCTGAACACAGACACTGAGACCCTGAACACATCACTGACACTGAGACCCTGAACACATCACTGAGACCCTGAACACAGACACTGACACTGAGACCCTGAACACATCACAGACACTGAGACCCTGAACACAGACTCTAACACTGAGACCCTGAACACATCACTGACACTGAGACCCTGAACACATCACTGACACTGAGACCCTGAACACATCACAGACACTCAGACCCTGAACACAGACACTGACACTGAGACCCTGAACACTAACACTAACACTGAGACCCTGAACACATCACAGCGGTGCGTTCAAGGACACATACACAGATAACATACGTATTTTTTAATGAGTGTTACATTTGACTCACTTTAAAAACAGACAGATTACTCTCTTAAAAAATAGTTTAAACAAAACCCTCATTAAATGAAATAAAGCTTGTGCTACGTCTGTAACACATCGACACAGACACACAATAATCACCACTAACACTTAAACACAACACAAGAGGCGTTCAGGGTCTGTGCTGCAGTGGGAACAATCGGTGTCTCTTGGCAGGTATCAAACTGAGGATCTATCTTGTAATTAAATAACAACAATCAGACTTAAAGCTGCACCTCGCTAACTCTCTTCAAGCTTTCAGGACTACATTGCCCAGAAGCCTCTCTGTTCTGAACTACAGACTGTTATTTTAAATACAGGTTTATAACCGTTGCTCGAAATGTCCTTTTGATTTTCTCTTTAGATTTAAAATGTGTTTCAGAACTTGAAAGGGATTGCAGTAAGAAGGATTGAAACAGAATAAATATGATTCCTCTAACAGTGTGCCTGTGTGCAGCTTTAAGGTCTGAAGAGGAGCTCCTCTGCACACACACACACACACACACACACACACACACACACACACACACACACACACGCGCACACACACACACACACACACACACACAGACGGTGTGCAGCTTTAAGGTCTGAAGAGGAGCTCCTCTGCACACACACACACACACACACACACACACACACACACAGACGGTGTGCAGCTCTAAGGTCTGAAGAGGAGCTCCTCTGCACACACACACACACACACACACACACACACACACACACACACACACACAGTGTGCAGCTCTAAGGTCTGAAGAGGAGCTCCTCTGCACGCACACACACACACACACACACACACACACACACACACA
The DNA here is from genome assembly GCF_902827175.1 of Gymnodraco acuticeps. Lineage (NCBI taxonomy): Eukaryota > Metazoa > Chordata > Actinopteri > Perciformes > Bathydraconidae > Gymnodraco > Gymnodraco acuticeps. The sequence continues at coordinate 1,404 of NW_022990104.1, read as the reverse complement.
CACACACACACACACACACGCACAGCTCTAAGGTCTGAAGAGGAGCTCCTCTGCACACACACACACACACACACACACACACACACACACACACACAGCTCTAAGGTCTGAAGGGGAGCTCCTCTGCACACACACACACGCACACACACACACACACACACACACACACACAGCTCTAAGGTCTGAAGAGGAGCTCCTCTGCGCACACACACACACACACACACACACACACACACACACACACACACACACACACACACACACAGCTCTAAGGTCTGAAGAGGAGCTCCTCTGCACACACACACACACACACACACACACACACACACACACACACACACACACACACACACACACACACACACACACACACACACACAGCTCTAAGGTCTGAAGGGGAGCTCCTCTGCACTCAGAGAGACATGTATTGTTATAAAGGGCAGTAAACCTCCTCTCTGTGACGCTCAGTACCTGCAGGCGTGTTCACGTACCAGGTCCAGCATCTCACACTGAGACACACTGCATCATGGGCAAAGAAAGCTTATTTTGTAAACAACAACAACACATCTGTTGACTGCTTCTGTCGTCAATAACCCGCCGTGGAGTTACTGCAGGACACCGTGAGCATGCACTCAGTGTGTTCTGAAACATATGTTTATATTTTAATTAAATAGTTTTCAAATCACCAAAATAAAACTAAAGGCACTATTTTTCCAGAAAAGCTCATAATATTCTGAGCATTGAGAAACACTCATTGTTGGAGCTACACATTGCCTTATAGCTGCGTCATAGATCAAGCTAGATAAAGAGGTGTCGTGCTTATAAGCTCACAATAATTAATGTCTTAAATAATGTATTTACTGTAAATATTAAATAGAGATATATATTCAAATATTGTAATTGTTTAGTTAATACCAAACAGAGCTTAACACACACACACACGCGCACACACACACACACACACACTCTTACCGGTTGTGCCGGCCTTTGTGCAGCGGCGACAGGAAGCTGTGACGAAGACGAGGAAACCTCAGAGCGACGAAGAGGAGCAGCGATGGGAGGACGAAGAGGAAGAGGACGAGCAGAGAAACCTTCACCGGGTCCGAGTCTGAGATCACGACATTAGAATATAATATATAACAAGATTAAAACACATAAATACAGTTCATATATTAGTATCATTAATAAAGTTACATAAAATAAATCTATAACATAAAAAGATAGCATGAACTGATCAAATAAAATAAACACATTAAATAGGAACAAGACAGGAAAGCAAAAGACAAACGGATCAAATATAATAAGATACATAGATTATATAAAACGTATTTAAACAATGAAACTAAACAAGTGAAATCATTTCTCATAGTTTCATGAAGTTATTTACTCCGTTGAGGAGTCGCC